>NW_018253342.1:207732-215976 GCF_001263595.1 Phalaenopsis equestris
ACTTTAAATTAACCAATATTCTTTATAGCATCTCTAATAAGGGTAAAGAATATTATTGCTTTTATTTGACACAACACAATTTACATACTTCCACAACAAAATTTCTATATTTATTACTGACTCAAAACAAGTAGAAAGATATTTTCATATTTAGTGCTTTTCTTTTACAAAAACTCTAGTTATCTTTTTAAATTGTTATTGCTCTATCAAAATATTGAAAATTCTAAAAATATTTAAATTTTCATTACTGCAAAAATCATCTTTAGTTTTGATAATTATCTTTTTATTAAAAATAGAAAGTTTGTTGTTCAATAGTGCATATTGCGTATTCTCCCTGTGGGTTTGATATTCCGGTCTTAATCAAAAGGTCATATATTATTTGATAACGATACGTATATATGCGTAGTATCCCAATATATATAAATTAAAAGTTAAACTCTTTTTTTTTTCAAGATCAAGTTTTTGGTTTTGTTGCAAAGTAAGGAAATATAAGCAAAATATAATTTGAATTATTGTTGTATTGTGCATATTAGTGGTATCGAGGGATCAGGCGCCTAAGCGGTCAGGTTTGACTCCTAGCACCAGAGGCTCACGCCTAAGCCCCAGGTACCACGCGCTTAAGTGCCAGAAGTACTTATTTGATTATTAATTAAATTTAAATAACTTTTTGAAGAGGTCTTTGAAGCACTCTTGGTAAAAACATGGGAAATATCCCACGAGCACGAAAATTTATTCAATTGGCCTTTGAGGAGGCAGCTTCTAGAAGATCATTGAATGGAGACACATTTTGAAGAGACACCAAGGCACCTTCTGGATTTTTATTAAAGAAGACTTTGATCATCAAAGCCAGCCGCTAGAGGCCAACCGCCCATTTGATTTTGCAGCCATCGTCCATCCAATCTGTCGTCGTGGGCCATTTTCTTTTTATTTTTAGTGTTAGTTTGTATTGTGACTGAAGGAAGAGAATTCAAAGGAACTTCAAGACATTTGGTGGAGAGGATTTGAGATAAGTGTTTATCTTTGTTACTACACTTGGTTTTAATCTAGATTTCTTACTAGATTTCTTATTTTAGATTTCTTATTTGTGTGCATGATTTCTACTTTTAAACTCATGTGTGGTTGTGTTTCTTCCATGGATTCTGAGTAATTTTCTATATCTTTCTTTTTAAAAAAATGATAAGTGATTAAGTGTTTAAAGAAAGTCGTGTGAATTATTAGACTTCAATGTTGGAAGAAGTTGTGATGATTTGAAATCTTGCACTTCATTTACTTATTGATTTGGCCAATTAAGATGTTAATCCCTGTTGTATAAACATGTAAGATCTGAGATGGTATTGTCTCAGTTAATAAATGGTTAGAATCACATTTTAATTTTATGAATAAGAATGTAGTTCATAAGGTTGAGTGCAGATAAATAGGGAAATACACTTTTCAAGGGTGTAGAATTAGAGGACTTTATAGTTATAGTCTAAAACCCCCAATTTGATTTATAATTTTAGGTTTTGATATGAGATATTAGCCCCCCCGGTGGAGGGAGAAGAGGGAACTCTAGAGTGATAACTGGTATCTTCCCTACCTAACTGATCTTCAAGACTATAGATTAGCCAATGTTCTATATAGTATCTCTAGTAAGGGTAAAGAATATTATTGTAGGGTTGGCATAATCTCTTAAAGGTCTAAACTCTTGATGAATTTCAACATTTTGATTGTTTTGATTCATCATTTCTATATTTTTTTAGATTTTTCAAAATTTTTAATTTTTTTATTTTTTTGATTCTTTTAACGGTTCTCTCTAATTCAGAATCGTATGGCACTAGTCCTTCAGAACCTGAACTACGCATACACTAACCTAAAATAAAAATAAAATAAAACACACAAAATAAAATATAATAATTGTTAAAGTTTAAATAAAACTTTCTAAAAATAGAAAATTTCTTTTAAATCAATTAATTTCCCCAACAACGGCGCCAAAAACTTGATCCTGACTTACTACTTATAGTAACAGTATAACAAGGTCTATGATTATATTTTCACTTATATTTCCTTACTTTGAAACAAAGTCAAAACTTGATCTTGAAGCAAATAGAAATTTAACTCTTTAATTTATATATTGGGATACTACGCAAGTATATGTATCATTATCAAGTAGTATTTTTGATTAAGACATGAATATCAAACCCACAGGGAAATACGCAATATTCTCTATTGAACGACAAATGTAAAGACATTTAATTAAACTAGAAATTTATTCAAAGTAATTAAAATTCAAATCTTCTTGGTATTTTTGATATTTTGATAAAATAGTAACAATTTAAAAAGATAACTTGATTTCATATAAAAGAAAAGCACTGAATTTGAAATATCTTTCTCCTTATCAGGAATCAGTAATAAGGATGGCTATTTCTGTCAAATGTTCGAGAAAAAGTACAGACTACTTGGTTTGTGCCAAAAAGGAGCAACTATATTCTTTACCCTTATTAGAGATGATATAAAGAACATTGGCTAATTTAAAGTTTAAATAGTTCTGAAGACCGGCTAAGCAGGGAAGATACCAGCTCTCACTCTAGAGTTCCCTTGATTCCCTCCACCTGGGGGCCAACAAATCAAGTTGGGGGCTCTAACCTATCACTTTAAAGTCCTCTAACTCTATGCCCTTCAAATATTATTTCCTTATTTATTTGCACTAAATCATATAAATTAAATTCTCATTCATACAACCTCATGTGATTCTCTCCAATTGTTGGCTGAGGCAAAACCAGCCCGGTTCTTACTTGTTCTCACAATAAATTTTAACATCTGGATAAGCCAAATCAAGAATTTCATGGATTTAAATCATCACAACTTCTTCCAACATTAAAAATCAATACTCTCCACAACTTTCATCCAGCACTTTAATTACTTATCATTTTAAGGAGAAAGATAAATAAAAATACTCAGAATCTATGAAGAAAACAAAACCACACTTTAGTTTAAAAGTAGAAATCATTGTCAAACCAACAAGAAGTCTCAATTAAAACCAAAAGTAGTTCAAAATAAAAGATGAAAACTTATCTCAAATCCTCCACCAAACTCTTTAAGTTCCATTGAATATCTTCTCTTTTACAACACTCTCAAAATAAACTAAAACAAAACGGATAAAGTAAATTTGTGGTGCCTGAAAATATCTCCAAAACACTCTCCTTTCCAACACTTTTCAGAACTTTCAAGCACACTTTAAAAAGCCTTAACTTCCTTCTTTTATAAATCTACAAGAGGTGCCTTAATAACTCTTCAAAATGTATCCCAATTCGATGTATTCTCCAAAGGATGTCTCTTTAATAAGTCTTTTAATAATATTTTCATTTCTATTTATCATAACCACTCTCTTTAGCCAATAGGTGTCTCAAATATCTTTTCAAAATTCGGCCAAATGAAGAAAACCGCCAAATAATTGTCTCTAATGCTTAAGCGTGGGGCCTCTGGCGCTTAGGTGTGGCCTTCTATGTTTAATTGGCACTTAAGCGCTGGATTTGGCACTTAGGCGTTAAAACACTTTAGCACAATTTTCACCTCTTTGCTCCAAATTTGAACCTTTTTCATTCCTTTTAGCATTTTTCACCTTTTTACTTGTACCTGAAAGAAAATACACTTGTACCTGAAAGAAAAAACACACAAATACCTTCCATTAATGTGAAATATCTCAAAAATAGGTATAAAAATGAATTTAAAAACACTATATATTTTAGGTGTATCAAAAATGCATTGCACTACTTATAAAGTTGTTTGATCCCTACATTGCTTAGCTTTGATCTTAGCAGTTCAAAAGTTAAGACATTATATGGTAACTCTTATCTCAAGAGTTAGCCCTTTACAATATCTAATGTCTCAACAACCGCTTTCTAGAAGATTAGCAATATGGGGAATGATATTACTTCAATTTGATACAACATTTGTGTCATTAAGTGTCGTGAAAGGACAAAATTTGGTAGACTTCTTAGCAGCACATCCAGTACCGACTGGGTCTCCTTTAATGATGATTTGCCCGACAAGCAAATTTTGGAAATTGAAAATTCCAATATGCAACAATGAAAGTTATATTTTGATGGAGCTTTATCTGCATGTAAGGACAAGGACAGACAGACAATTATACCTAGCAAGGGAGGAGCAGGATTGGTTTTTATCACTCTAGATAAAGCAATAATTCCATTTTATTACCACCTAATTGAACTGAATGGAATTGACAATATCAATGGAAATCAAAAGTATGAACATTTACAGAGACTCTCAACTAATCATCAATTAAATTGCTGGAAAATACAGGAATTTGAAACCTCGTCTTAGACAATGTTTTTGTTATACTCTAAAATTATTGGAACAAATTCCAAATGTGACATTTTTCCTAACTTCGAGATGAGATAACTCTTTAGTGAACACTTTGGCCAAGCTTGCAAAATAATTTGCTTGTCCAGAAAAGGATGACATTTCAGTCTCCATAACAAGAGGATAGGTTCACTCTCAAATTGATATTGATAATCTCCACAAAATTGGTAAGGACACCATAGTGACAGACATTGATATAGAAAAGGAAAATTGGTGATAAGCAATTATTGAATAACTTCAAAATGAAAAATTAAAAAAAAAATAGTACTACTGCAGCTCAAATTAAATAGACGGCATTGTCTTATGCTATTGTGAATGATGTTCTTTATCAACAATCTTTTGACCAGATGTGGTTAAGATGTCTAAACCAATCTGAGGCTCAAGACATCATTAAAGAAGTTCATCCATTTCTTTGTGATGCACATCAGTTAGGACAAAAAATGAAGATAAAAATAAAAAGTATGGGATATTGTAGGCCGACAATGTTGGTTATTTATCTTAAATCTGTAATGAAATGTCATCAGTGACAGTCTTATGGAATGGTTTTACACCAACCACCAAACACGCTACATCCAACAATTGAATATTGGTCATTCGAATGTTGGGGCATCAATATAGTTTCCCCTATCATTGGTATATGGCTAATTGTCTTAAAACACTGCATAAAGGTCAATGGTTTATTCTGGTTGCTACAGATTACTTTTCCAAATGGGCAAAAGTACTGTTATTGAGGGAAGTCAAAGCAGACCAGGTCCTCCACTTTTTTAAAACTGAAATTGTTTACAAATTTGAAGTTCCTCAAAGAGTCATCTCAGACAATGGAATGGCTTTTAAAAACACAAAAATGAACAATTTTATCCAAAGACACGAGATTAAAAACTTTTAAATGAACTTGAATTTATTTCAATTTTTTAAAAAAACTCAAAATAAGATTAATAACTTTAACAAATTAATCTCAAAGGACATAAATTTTGTAACTAATATAAATAAAAATTAAACACCATTTTCCTAATTTAAGAACCAAACAAGATCAATCTTAAAAGTTAACCCTAAAATGAACCTTCAAAAGGAAATTAAACCTAAACAAACTCAAATTTCTTAGCTCAAGTGAAATTGATCTTTACCAAGCCTATTCTAAATCTTCTAATGTCACTTAAATCAATTCAAAATAATTTTAAATTTGTTTATCTGAGTCCTCAACATCTATCATCTCACAGACGTTTGCTAAAGATTAAGAAAGATATAAGTCATAATTTTAATCGAGAGTATTCATAGGAGCCATACCTGAGATTTAATTAACTATGAGAGAGCCCCTTGATAGAGATATCAGACCCTAGAATAAAATAAATCTTTTCTTACACCGGTAAGGTAAGAGAAAATCCCTGGTTCCGTCGAACAATAGATCATAATGATTTTCATCATCTGAGTGATTAGTTCCATTCTAAGGTAATATTTCTACCCTTTAGGGTAATAAGTTATTCTTCAATTAACATATCTAATGATTTATATAGAAATATTTTGATATTTATGATGGCTACACAATAAAAAATCCTAACCAATATGTTGATGTCGTCAATCCACTCCCCAATGAACAAAGCTAGATGTGTCTAAGAGTATAAGTGGTTTTCGTTCGACCTCGTTCACACTTTTTAATGTAATTGAGTCATGCTTCAAACAAAATCCTTGGATAAGTCTAACATGCTTAATATATTTTTCTATCTTATCAGTACAAGTTAATATCATTGAGCCACACTCTGAACAACTACCTTTGATATGTTTAACTTCGTTAGTTGATTGCTTTTGATATTATTCATATTAGCTAATGTCTTTGAGTGACACTCTTGAGAAAATACTGCAAAAAGGTCTAACATTCTTTGTGGAATACTCATTCTTCACATATATCCCTAGTAGACACACCTATGAGAATCTTGATGGAAAGCTAGTAGAGGATATAATCCTTACTAGAAAGACTCTTGAGGTAAATGGTAGATTCATTCTCCACTTATACCCTAGAAGACACGATCAAGAGGTAGTCACAATAGGAGTTTACTTGTGGACACAATCCTCACTAAAAAAGACCCCTAAAGGGTAAGTGATATGCTTAGTCTCTACTTATACCCCTAGAAGATATGCACATGAGATAGGTTCAATAGGAAGCTACTAGTGGACAGTCTCCTCACCAGAAAAATCTCATGAAGTAAGTGGGAGACATGCTCTCCTCTCATGCCTCTGAAAGGCACACTCATGAGGTAGCCATGATGGGAAGCTAATAGTAGACATGATTTTCTTTAGAAGGATTCCATGAGAACAAGTGTTTTATATGATCTTAACTCAAAAGATCTAAAATGTTATAAGCCTTAAAAGTTATAAGTTCATTTTCAAAGTTTTATAGGACACTTGCCTTAGAAGATTCATAATCATTCTACAAATAAAAAGTAAAAACCAACTTTAATTGAATATTTTTTTCATATTGAATAAGCTAAAAAAATCATAAATAAGGGTCTGTTTGGCGCAGCTGTTGATTATTAATAATCTGCTGATAAGCAGATTATTCTGATAATCTGATAATCTACAGATTATCAGAATAATCTGTCTTGCTGTTTGGGGCAGCTTATTCAAGATAGCTTATTGGTGATTAAATGACATTCATGCCCCTTTGTAATAGAACTGTTTGGGGCAGCTTATTCAGAATAGCTTATTGATAGTACTGGAGCATATGCAGAAACATGAAATCATCACAGATCATAAGTAGAAGATGTCATACATTTCTCACACCCTCATGAGTACCAAGAGAACTAAAAAAAGTACAAATACGAGTATAACTACAATCAGAAATATTAAAATGTTTAATTTCAGACTCTGGCTACGTCTGTCCTCATCTGCTCTATCAAAGTGAGAAAATACCGGATTCCCATGACTGCTGGTCGTGTCATATGAGGGACTGTCAGCCCACCGGAAGAACCCACAACGAGCTGAAACACCCTTGGCACAACCGTAGAACTGCCTCCCAAAGTTATGAGACTGACGCGATGTGAGCAACAGAGCCGGTAGACCACAATAACACAAAAAACCTCTGTCTGTACCTGATATCCTAGAAGTCATGTTTCTATAACTGTGAAAAAAATATATATTAATAGTACTTATCCAAATAAAAGTAAATTTGACATTAAAGTAGGAACAGAGAAAAGACTTACTGGATTAGCTATCATATATAGCATCTGCTATAGACTCCCTAAGAGCAGGCATCTCAACTGCACCCTCACCATCCTGAGTTTCTTATTCAATCGAGTCCATCTCATTATCAGCTAGAGATCCTGAAGGTTCTAGAGTATCAATAATTTCATCATCATCAGTCATCACTGATATTGAAGTCCGCATCTGAATGAGAGGGGTGACGTCAGATGAAGTTGTGAAGTGCCATGGTGGCCAACACAATATACACTTGTTTAGGAAATGAATATGGAAACGCGACATATCACGTAAGATGACCCATTTCTTCTTCCAAATCCCAAACATTCTTTCAATTATCCCGCATAAAGAGGAGTGACGCTTGTTAAATATTTCTGTCCTGCAACGAATATTGTCACTTGCTCACTCAAAATCAGGAATATGGTATCTTGTGTCTGGATATGGCTTCAGGTAGCCTCTTAACATCAGATATCCAACGTCTACCAAATAATACTTTCCTATTATTAAAGACAGTAGCAATTAAAAATAATTAATGTAATTTTTGTGAGGTTTTAAGTAAAATGAACAAACCTGGAGGTGGGTGAGGGAAACACTGTGTTCTATTCCTAGTTGCATAGGAGAAAAGGCGACTATCATGCGCACTTCCTTCCCACCCCGCCATTACAAATGTGAAGCACATGTTGAAATCACACACTG
>NW_018253342.1:216033-222072 GCF_001263595.1 Phalaenopsis equestris
AACTAAAGTAACAAGGTAATAATACTTACTTTGAAATACGGCATGTAACGAGAATCATTTGCAATTTGTTCAGGAATATTTGCGAACGATGTATCCGTTGGCTTGATGATCTGTGTTGCTAAGCTCACCAGTGCTTGTAAACCTTTGGAAAAGTATCGACTAATGGTTTCTGATGAATGTTGAAATCGCTCCATAGCTCCTCTAACTGATTCATTCTGTGAGAGCATATATAATGTTATTGCCAACACCTCTCTCGTTGTTGTTCTAGAAGAACCTTGTAGATGGTGGTTCCGACTTAACTCGTGTAGCAAATCGATAAAAATAGGCGCAGTCATTCTAATTTATTGCTGAACCTTATCGGATGGCCAACAAGCTTCTCTCCAACAAGCTTCTCACCCACCCATTTGTCCTCAATAAAAGAGGACGTCATGCGTGGTATCCGTCTATAACTGGAGCGATAGTATTCCAGCAATAATATCGCTATAGCTGCAGCCCATGCCATTCTTTTACGACGGTCTTGCAGTGGGTGCATCCTGAGATGATAAATAGATTAGGATGAAAGAAAATATGTAGAGGTGGCGTCAAAAAAGTTGAATAGTGACAACATCAATTCTTACTTAGCATCGAAAAATAAGTGACACAACATTTTGTGAAGATAGGGAAAAAAATCAGATAATACATAGCATCATAAAATAAGAGTAGCTGCTGTAATAACAATACATATTTGACAAGTCTAATGAAAGATTAGTACAAAGTAGAGTCATTCTTCAACTATAACACGTAAATAATCAATGCGCATCTCGGGTCGTAGTGCAATGAACATTTCCCTACGAGTAGGGTCCTCGAGCTTTTGAACACATTTTGCCTGAAAGCGCATATCGGATGCTACTTCTGGAATAGTATCTAAGATGGCCAGGCAGTCCCAAATGGTGCTGTCAGGAGGAGTTGGAGCTGTGAAAGCTGCAATTAATTCAGCAAATGAACCTTTTACAAAACTGTCACTCTCTTTCTTCTTCCTCGCAAGTCTGGGCCTTTTGGACATGGAATTGGACTCCTCCATCTCTTTTTGGTTAATGCTAGGAATTTCTTCATCAGCTATAACCTGTTCAGGTGGCAAGTCATTTGACATTCCTGTAAATCCCATCTCGCTTGGGTTTGCTGCGTGCTTTCCAGTCGCGACAACCCCCTTAAACATGATGTCAAGTTTTGTCTCGAAGTCTGGCTCAATTCCACACTGCCTATACTTTTTCGCTGCTGGTAATTGGGGATGCATGTAACAAGCTTATTTAGGGGGATCAGTTTCTAAATAATTTGAGAAGTAATGTAATTGAAAAAAAAAATTTAGAATATTACCTCAATTTTCTCAGTCCACCATTCAGCTAGAGCATCGATCATCCTTTTAATTGGATCCCATCCCAACCCGGTAGAGCCACGTTTCAACTCTTTCCATAATTTCCATTCTTTTTTCAATTGGTCCCATTTGTTTTTGAATTTTAGCTTGTCGTAATCCCTACCAGTTAATTCTTTAAATCTCCCAGCTATATTACTCCAGCCTTCTTTATTAAAATACGTTGTTGGCCTATTCCCCAGTTCAGTTTCTTTAATGCATAGGTCACAAAAAATATTTGTAACTTCTTTATCCCACATTGCAGACGTACTACCTTCAGTTGCCTTAGAAATTTTGGTACTATTTGGAACAAATTTAAAATAAGCACTATTGAAAGAAACCATATATATATTGTTGTGATATAAGTAGAAGAAAAAATGCTCAGATAAAGCTCTCAGTAAAAATGCTCAAATGAAATCCTCCACTTAACACGAACTGCACAATCTTCCTCTCACTCTCACAGTCAATCCACTCACTCATACTTCACACACACACACACTTTAAATCCTTCCCCTAACATAACTCCACCCCATATATTATGCTCCAGTATGTGTAAATATACATTTAAACCATCAAATCCAGCCCTGTAGGGACCAAAACCGAAATCCAGCCCTGTAGGGACCAAAACCAAAATCCAGCTCTGTAGGGACCAAAACGGAGCCAACAAATGTACAAATAACTTTCAACATTTATTTAGGGAGCCATAGGAGTAGTAAAGCTGAAGAATGAAGTCCCAAATGTTAACTTCATTAAGCATTTCATGTAGCAAATAAAAATAGAGAAATGAATTTTCCATACCTCCTCATATGTGCTTCAGCTACCCAATTCTATAGATTCAAAATCTAAAACTGCACAGAGAACCAGCCGCAAGAGCTTTAAATCTCCCAGCTATATTACTCCAGCCTTCTTTATTAAAATACGTTGTTGGCCTATTCCCCAGTTCAGTTTCTTTAATGCATAGGTCACAAAAAATATTTGTAACTTCTTTATCCCACATTGCAGACGTACTACCTTCAGTTGCCTTAGACATTTTGGTACTATTTGGAACAAATTTAAAATAAGCACTATTGAAAGCAACCATATATATATTGTTGTGATATAAGTAGAAGAAAAAATGTTCAAATAAAGCTCTCAGTAAAAATGCTCAAATGAACTCATCCACTTAACACGAACTGCACAATCTATTGAGAAAAGGGATCCAACAAGAAAAAGTAAATACATAAGAATTATGTGATCTGTATGCAAATGCCCCTTCAAAAATAACCACGCAATCTGCATTCAAAGATAAATCATGAAGGCCCCAATTTTGCCTTCGAATATATGCAAATGCCCCTTCAAAATTAAAAGCTCAAAGATATGAAGATGAAAAAAATTACATAAATACACACAGAGCTCCCTGACTTCGAATCAAAGCTTTTAACCAAAACCGAAATCCCCAATTCTATAACCATTCAAGTTTATGCTTAGATGGTGAGAAAAAGGATCCAACATAGCCGAAATTGACCACTTAAGGTGGAAAAAGCTAATAAATAAGAATTATGTGATCTGTATGCAAATGCCCCTTCAAAAATAACCACGCAATCTGCATTCAAAGATAAATCATGAAGGCCCCAATTTTGCCTTCGAATATATGCAAATGCCCCTTCAAAATTAAAAGCTCAAAGATATGAAGATGAAAAAAATTACATAAATACACACAGAGCTCCCTGACTTCGAATCAAAGCTTTTAACCAAAACCGAAATCCCCAATTCTATAACCATTCAAGTTTATGCTTAGATGGTGAGAAAAAGGATCCAACATAGCCGAAATTGACCACTTAAGGTGGAAAAAGTTAATACATAAGAATTATGTGATCTGTATGCAAATTCCCCTTAAAAAATAACCACACAATCTGCATTGAAAGATAAATCACACACTGCCAAATTTGCCTTTGAATATATGCAAATGCCCCTTCAAAATTAAAAGCTCAAAGATATTAAGGTGGAAAAATTTACATAAATACAAACAGAGCTCCCTGATTGAATGAAAGCTTAACCAAAACCGAAATCCAGCCCTGTAGGGACCAAAACCAAGCCAAAAAAATGAACAAATAAGCAATAAGAATAACAAACCTCAAGAATTTTCAATGATTCATTTATAACGACCATATGAACAGAAATAACTGTGAGAGAGATCGAAAACGGGCTCCAGGAAGGAAGGAGATGGATACCGGGTAGGGCAAGAGTGTGAGGTCAAAAAAAATACCTCATATCACGGATCACAGCTTCGGGGGAGCTCGAAACCGAAGGCCAGACGGGAAGGGCGAGGGCAAGGGGGAGAGACGGGAAGGACAACACGGGAAAAATAACCTAAACGCGAGAAGCATACGCGGAACGGCGCCCCTAACCGGATTACCCTCCCTTAAGGAAATCGCGATAATAAAACGACGCGTTTTCAAAACTTTCATGGCGAACGCTATTTCCAAACGGAAGGGCGGCGTTTTCAAAACGTCGCCGCTTCCGCTAAGCGCCCTCCAACCCTAAGTCTCAGTAGGCTACAAGCCTTGAAAAATTTTTGTACATTAAAACAATCTCATAAGCTTATCAGCCTTACAACGTACAATCATGCTAAAAAATCTTAGAAGGTTAAAAGCATCATATGGTACATGTAGATTCAAGGAATTATAGAAGGTCATAAGCCTTAGTAGGTACATTTACATTGAAAAAATCATAGAATTTTTTTTAGTCTTAGAAGGTAAAAGAATATCTAAAACATCTTAGAATCTCTAGGCCTTAAAATATATATATATATTGTCGACATTATTTATAGTTGGAGTAGTTGCCTGTTAGAAACTGTCGGTCACCGTAATCAAAATCTCGTCGCCTACTTCGGAAGGATGTTTTAATTTACATATATATTTAGTTTTAGAAAAATACAAAATCAAACTGATCCCATATTTTTTATAGTTTAAATAAAAGAGCGTTGTACCTCAAATCCTGTATCTATCCTGAAGGATAAACATATGACTTAAAGATGAGGCTCGATCAAATAAACTAAAGAATATAAGACATATGTTTGGTCTGCGAAACCTTTATATTTGCAGACAAGTTCCCCTATTTAATATAAATAATTAAACAGGGTTTATATTAAGCTGGGTTCGGACATGCTTCCTATAAGAGCAAGCCTTTATAGTTAATTACATCTTAAATGACTAAAGTCACCTAAGAAGACTCTTGATAAAAATCAGGAAATATTATCTTCAAGGAGTTTCAAAGGGTAGGACTTTTCAATGAGATCGGACGTAGAGGTGTGAAAGGGGATTGGTTCAAATTTGGAACATTTTGTTGTAGAGTCCAAAGGAGGAAGAACTAGGGGATGTCATGGATCCATAGGAGAACCCCGGTGACTTCCCAAGCTATCCTAATTTTTGGCTTCATTTCTAAGGAGAAATATTTAGGCGTTTCATGTTGCCAATTTTATTAGTTAGGGCTTACATTTAGCATAGAAGATGTGAGGGTTTAGGTCATGACAAACGACAACCTCAGAATTCTAAGACGATTTAAGGCTTATATTGTATAGCAGGGTTGTACAAAGGCCTAAAGATAAGGTGAGAATTTACGTTGCGTAAGCAAGCAATCTCAAAGTCCTATGGCTTTGTTGTTTAAGTCTAAGGAAGGAAGATTGGTTTAGTTGGGGAAGATAGGTTTTGCTGTTGAAGATGGTCGTGCTGCCCACCATGCTAGCTTCAAGCTCCTTGCCGCGACGAGTTTGAGTTTTTTATGATGTCAAATCAGGTGGCCCTATGGTTGTAGTTCTTTAAATTTTATGGGGGCATGTTAAATTTGATTAGAGTGACACCGATTAGGATCCCACGGTTCCCTCATTACAAAATCACTATTTTCTATTGGATTCATGTAGTCCAAATGAACTTACTAAACTCAACTTAATGAGTTCCATAATTTCATTTAGACCGTGGGAAGCCTCATTAGCAACTGTAGGTTACCTCCTCCAAGGAATTCCCTATCATCCGATAGAGACATCTTCAATTGTAGTTTTGTCTGATGTTTGTGATTAAATTTTGAGTTGTTTTATATTTTGAATGTTGTGGCGGTGAATTTTATCTTGGTTGATTTTAATATAATTTTGGTTTTGGTTTCGTGGCTTTCCTGATAGTTTTAGTTTTCATGTAGGGTGACATCGTTGTTTAGCATGAAAATTTATGTAAGCATAAAAGTACAAGAAAGACAATGTTGAAAACTGTAAAAGCGTACCTGGCGAGCCTTCTCGTTTCACCACCTGAAAATCAAAATGCAGTTCATGTAGAGGCAAAAAATTAATATTTTGGTAGTTTTCCTAACCCCATGTCATATCTTGGTGGGTCATTAGGAGTTTATTTAAAGATGATTTTTCCAAGCAAAACATATTAAGCTTAGTAGATCTCCAAGATATCCAACAGATCTAGAGAAAGAAGCAGATCCGTGCTACTTTCACGCTGCCTGGTGGAAAATCCCGAGCACTTTTAAACTTATTATGTTGCTTAATAATCCATCCTGTAAATACCCTTAGTGCTCAGTGAGCATTGATGTCTCAATTATCTTTAAGAATAGGGAAATTATCACTCATAATTTAATTTAAGAATTATGTGGGTGAAGACCCTTAAAGAGACAAGTTT
>NW_018253342.1:222102-250930 GCF_001263595.1 Phalaenopsis equestris
TGACTTGGGCTTGTAGTAGTGTTTGAAAGATTTTTTAATTTTCAATGATTTTTACTTTTCTAATCCTTATTTAAATGAAACTTGATTTAGCCTAAGTCATTACTAAGCCTTTAAGATTTTGGTGAGTGTCTTAGTCAATGCAAATGAAATTGACATATAAGTGATGGTGATGATTCATGTTTTTTTTTGTTTTTTTTATTCATCAAATAGCGGTATTAAATTAGTGAGTTATTAACACCCAAAATTATACCCCTAAATCTAAGATCATTTAATTGGCTAAACTCACACATTTATGAAATTTAAGGAAATTGCAAATTTATCCTTTTTAATTAGGACAAGTGAAATTGGTTTCTACCAGTTAACCTCTTATGTTTCAAACATCCAAATATGGTAATTAGAATCAAATATTTCCCATTTCCCTTTCTGAAATTAGGCCTAAATGTTAATTAAGGCTAAATTTCTCAAATTAAAAATTTTCCCCTAAGGCTCTATCACTTCATAATTCATCAAATTTAATCCAAATGACTTTGGAATTTTTATCCTACCTCACTCATGGGTCAATTGAGACATCAGAGGAGAAAGTGTGATTTTTCTAAAATTTAATTTATCTATATAATTACTTTTAATGCAAAAATAAAATTTTTCAAAGAAAATTGTTAACTTGACCAAGGTAAATCCTAATCCCTGAAATTTTTACTGGAGGTTGACTTAAACCATAAAAGCCTTTGGACCAAATTTCATGATTTTTTGTGTTTTACTTGAATTTTAAGAAATACTTAAGTTCTGGGGAGTTTATTAATTACAAAATATTTTAAATGTGAAAAAATAAGTTTTATATTTTTATTAAAGCTCTCTCATGTCAGGAGACACAGAGAAAAAAATTTCATATTTTGTTTTTATTTTTCTTTAAATTAATGGAATTATTTTAATAAAAAAACCATTTTTAGCCTTTAAAAATTATTTTAAGATTCAAAATTCAATATATTTATTTATAAAATCAAGAAAAATATCTCAATTGTTCCTAAGTGCTTAAGAAGCAATTTAGAACATTTTTATAAAATTTCTTATTTTTGTGATTTTTATCATTTTTTAATTATAAAAATAGGGTAAAAATGAAGTTTTTATTTTTACTTCAAATTTATTTTTATAAAATTCCTTTGATCACAAAAAACTCTAAAAACCAAGTTTTATAATTTTTTAAGTTATATTTTAATTATTAAAAATCATTTTAGTGTCAAAAATGTTAATTAACTTGAAAAATCAATTTGAATATTAAATGAACTTCAAATGTTTTGAAATTTTTATGGGGAGTTCTCTAGACTTTGAATTTTAGTGGAGATTAAAATTTAAGACATTTAGATGTTTATGTTACCCAAAATTAAATTTCTTTGTGTTTTAGGGTTGGTAAAAATTCAGTGCATTCTTAATGACTTAACTCATGAAATTATTTCCAAGGGGTCCTCTGGTCATAGTGAACCTTCCAAAATTTTATTGGAATTGGATAAGCAGCATGCTAATTATCATGATTAATTTATGCAAATAATATTATCATGATTAATTGATGTAAATAATAGTCATAAACTTAAAAAATATGGATATCTGTCTAGGGACCTCCTCTGACTTTGGAAAAATCAGAAGATGTTCACTAAGACAGAGGCAATAACATGCTAAAATTTGAAGCCATGGTGATATTCCTACATGCATGGAGAATCAAAATATTCAAATCAGTGTTTAATTAATTTAAAATAAAATATGCATCAAATGAACTCCAATTCATTTCCACATTGTTCTCTTCTGTTCACTGAGCAAGCGGCTATTTTTATTTTATTTTTATAATTTTTGTACACCAAGGTATGAATTTTTAAAGCTAGGACAATTTATTTAAATAAAAAAAAATCCTTATTTTTCTATTTAAACACGCGACACTGACTGTATCCTAGGAAGCTCTGAAGGCACGCGTGGTACTCTCTAGTTAGACGCCGTCATCCACGTAGCCGCTGACCCAGCCCGCGGTTCATGTAAGGAAGCGTTGTTCGGCTCGATCTCCTCCATCCATCTGATACACCGCAATCAGACGGCTCCCCGTCATCGTCCTCGATAGAGTGATCTCGTGACCGTCCACACTAAAACCCTAAGATCTCAGCCTAGACTCAATTAAATCACTTCAGGTTTGATTCTATGGACTCGTCTAAGTGAGACGAACATATTCATACGTTAATCATATAATTAAATCAAGCCTAATCAAATGGAGAATCAAAATAGGCTCAGGAGGAAGAGGAGATCAATACCTTGGCTCTATAAAGTGAAGCTTTGATCAGAGGTGCTCGGCACGTCGTTGGGGTCCAAGGAGGGTAGGGATTAAGCCTCTGGCTGTGGTGCAAAGCCTAGGTAAGAATTTGACCAAGCCCAATTTTAGGTGTTGGTCGAGAGTAATGTTAGGGTCTCTATGGAAGGGGAATTTGATGGTGCTTCTCCTTCTTTCATTGTGGTGAAGGTGCGGGTAAGTTTAATTTGAGTTTGGTGGACTATGGAGGTGTATTGAGCTTTGTCCTAGTTTTGAGCAAAAGTTTGAGCTCAAAATTGAGCTTCCACAGTGGGAATCAGTGGGGGAAGCTGGTTGGCTTGAGCTGAGGAGGTCTATAAGATGCTCTGTGAGAAGTTTGGGGGGGATCTCTCTAAGAAATTTTCAGCACACCTCCCTAGGCTATGGAGGTGAGTTTTTAAAAAAATGGCAGAGGGGCGTCTCTTAGGGCCAATGTTTGGGTGTATTGTGATGCTTAGATGGAGGGCAGAAGAGCTCTATCATTTGATTTGAGTGAGGTGGCTTTTGGGTTTGATTTTGATGTAGTTCAAGAGGAGGTGTCCCTTAGTTTTGGCATCTCCAGTGACTAGGTCGGTTGGCCATGGCATGGGGAGGTGGCTAGGAGCTCAGGAAACCTAGGGGAATATGTCACATCAATTTATTGCAATGAGGTATTATTTTGGCAAAGATATGTTAAGCCTAAGCAAAAATGGAAATCAAATCCCTTACTTTGACGGAACCTTGGTCCATGGCTCATATAGCTTGGGTTGGATGGTTTTTGGCTAAGTATTAGGGTTCAACTAATGGCTGCGGTGGAGTTAATTTGATGGCTTTATGGTAGTTAGGCCACATTTAGTGCATGGGTCCAAGTGGGTGCAAATAACCAAAACTAGGGTTTGGACTAGGCTAGCCATGTCAATTGGCCCAATTAATTATTGCATTTGGTGTAGTTGATTTTAAGGAACAATTTTGGTGAAGGATGGAAAGGGTTTTGAGTTCAATTGGGGGGTCAATTTGAAGGATTTTGGAGATTACGTAAATTTGGGCATGTTGGACTAGACTTGGGTCTAGATTGGGTTAAACTTGGGCTAAGTCCAAATTTATTGTTGAAAATGGTCAATAGGAATTCCATGAAGATTTTTCAACATGAATTGGGTGCCAATTTTGGGGTTAAGGCAATTAATTTGGTGAAATTTGGGGACATAGTCAATTTGGGCAAAATTTGGGGTTTTTTTGAACTTGGGTTGAAATTATATGAAATTTAGGTTTGACCAAGGCCAATTAAAGGTCAAGTTAGATGTTTAGGAATGTTATGAAGAGTTTACAACATAAATTTTGGCTAATTGAGCGGGATATGGGTTCAATTTGGTGAGATTAAGTCATGTGCCTAAAATTGAGGGTTTGACCTATATCAAAATTGGGCTCAAAATATGGACCAATTGAGCTTGGATTTAGTATATTTTGGTCACATTGGGGGTGAATTTGATTTTGGGATTGAAATTTGGGGAGATTGGGATCAAATTGATGGACATTTGAGGTAGATTTGGGGAAAAATGAGTCTTTAAAGGGCAATTTGGGGCTTTTGGTCAAAGATGGTCAAATTGGCCAAATCTGGTCATGTCGTAGTTGAGGAAAATGAAATTGGGAATATTTGAGAGGTTTTGGGAATTTTTGGCCAATTCATTTCCACATTGTTCTCTTCTGTTCACTGAGCAAGCGGCTATTTTTATTTTATTTTTATAATTTTTGTACACCAAGGTATGAATTTTTAAAGCTAGGACAATTTATTTAAATAAAAAAAAATCCTTATTTTTCTATTTAAACACGCGACACTGACTGTATCCTAGGAAGCTCTGAAGGCACGCGTGGTACTCTCTAGTTAGACGCCGTCATCCACGTAGCCGCTGACCCAGCCCGCGGTTCATGTAAGGAAGCGTTGTTCGGCTCGATCTCCTCCATCCATCTGATACACCGCAATCAGACGGCTCCCCGTCATCGTCCTCGATAGAGTGATCTCGTGACCGTCCACACTAAAACCCTAAGATCTCAGCCTAGACTCAATTAAATCACTTCAGGTTAAAAATTAAATCACTTCAGGTTTGATTCTATGGACTCGTCTAAGTGAGACGAACATATTCATACGTTAATCATATAATTAAATCAAGCCTAATCAAATGGAGAATCAAAATAGGCTCAGGAGGAAGAGGAGATCAATGCCTTGGCTCTGAGAAGTGAATAAAGTGAAGCTTTGATCAGAGGTGCTCGGCACGTCGTTGGGGTCCAAGGAGGGTAGGGATTAAGCCTCTGGCTGTGGTGCAAAGCCTAGGTGTTAATTCGACCAAGCTCGATTTCAGGTGTTAGGTGTTGGTCGAGAGTAATGTTAGGGTCTCTATGGAAGGGGAATTTGATGGTGCTTCTCCTTCTTTCATTGTGGTGAAGGTGCGGGTAAGTTTAATTTGAGTTTGGTGGACTATGGAGGTGTATTGAGCTTTGTCCTAGTTTTGAGCAAAAGTTTGAGCTCAAAATTGAGCTTCCACAGTGGGAATCAGTGGGGGAAGCTGGCTGGCTTGAGCTGAGGAGGTCTCAAAGAGTCTCTGATAAGATGCTCTGTGAGAAGTTTGGGGGGGATCTCTCTAAGAAATTTTCAGCACACCTCCCTAGGCTATGGAGGTGAGTTTTTAAAAAAATGGCAGAGGGGCGTCTCTTAGGGCCAATGTTTGGGTGTATTGTGATGCTTAGATGGAGGGCAGAAGAGCTCTATCATTTGATTTGAGTGAGGTGGCTTTTGGGTTTGATTTTGATGTAGTTCAAGAGGAGGTGTCCCTTAGTTTTGGCATCTCCAGTGACTAGGTCGGTTGGCCATGGCATGGGGAGGTGGCTAGGAGCTCAGGAAACCTAGGGGAATATGTCACATCAATTTATTGCAATGAGGTATTATTTTGGCAAAGATATGTTAAGCCTAAGCAAAAATGGAAATCAAATCCCTTACTTTGACGGAACCTTGGTCCATGGCTCATATAGCTTGGGTTGGATGGTTTTTGGCTAAGTATTAGGGTTCAACTAATGGCTGCGGTGGAGTTAATTTGATGGCTTTATGGTAGTTAGGCCACATTTAGTGCATGGGTCCAAGTGGGTGCAAATAACCAAAACTAGGGTTTGGACTAGGCTAGCCATGTCAATTGGCCCAATTAATTATTGCATTTGGTGTAGTTGATTTTAAGGAACAATTTTGGTGAAGGATGGAAAGGGTTTTGAGTTCAATTGGGGGGTCAATTTGAAGGATTTTGGAGATTACGTAAATTTGGGCATGTTGGACTAGACTTGGGTCTAGATTGGGTTAAACTTGGGCTAAGTCCAAATTTATTGTTGAAAATGGTCAATAGGAATTCCATGAAGATTTTTCAACATGAATTGGGTGCCAATTTTGGGGTTAAGGCAATTAATTTGGTGAAATTTGGGGACATAGTCAATTTGGGCAAAATTTGGGGTTTTTTTGAACTTGGGTTGAAATTATATGAAATTTAGGTTTGACCAAGGCCAATTAAAGGTCAAGTTAGATGTTTAGGAATGTTATGAAGAGTTTACAACATAAATTTTGGCTAATTGAGCGGGATATGGGTTCAATTTGGTGAGATTAAGTCATGTGCCTAAAATTGAGGGTTTGACCTATATCAAAATTGGGCTCAAAATATGGACCAATTGAGCTTGGATTTAGTATATTTTGGTCACATTGGGGGTGAATTTGATTTTGGGATTGAAATTTGGGGAGATTGAGATCAAATTGATGGACATTTGAGGTAGATTTGGGGAAAAATGGGTCTTTAAAAAGCAATTTGGGGTTTTTAGTCAAAGATGGTCAAATTCTGGTCATGTCGTAGTTGAGGAAAATGAAATTGGGAATATTTGAGAGGTTTTGGGAATTTTTGGGATTTTTTTTGGAATTTTGGGCTAAAATTGGGGTATTTTGGTAATTTGGCAAATTTTGGTGATTTTGGGTAGCTTGGGTGTTTTTAAAAGGTTTAGAATGATTTTTGAACCAGTTTGGGTATTTTGGGTAAATTTGCGAATTTTTGCCGAATTTGGGGTCCCAAGGGTAACTAGGTAATTTTGGGGAGTTTAGGGGCAAAAGGCTAGGTTGGGTATCTTGGTCGAGTTGGAGTGCCAACCATTATCAATAAGCCATGGACCAATGAAAACCCCATTTTGGGTCCTCTATGTAGTGGTCTTAGCTAAACCCTAGCATAGGGCTAGTGGGTTTAGGGGACCACCTACATGAGTTTCCCAAAAGTATCAAGGGACCAAAGCCTAGAAGTTTAAGTTTAGGATTGTGAGTGATTGTGAGTGCAAGTATGTACCTCAAGCCCTAGAACAACACCCAGGGTCAATCATAAGATTCAGCAGTCCTAAGGGTGACTCATCTTGAGTTCCTGGTGGGGGGGGCTGGGCAAGCACACCTCGCGTATTGGCGTTGACCGACTTGATCAACAAAACCAATATAAACTCCTAAGTCAACATACCCGGAAGTAGTGTAGAATAGAGTAACAATTGTTTCCATCTGAAAGCAAAAGATACTCTCTACTGAGGAAAAGCAAAGAGACTCCACAAACGACCGTCGGGAAAGTTGACAATTAAGGCGGGGACTCGATTCCAAATTTAGTGTTTAATTTTGATTTTAATATTAATAATTTTAGAGAATAGGATTGTGTGGGAGGACCAAATCGAGATGGAAGGAATAGAGGCTCACATCCGACTCAAAAAGGTAATAATAGTGTATAAGATGGAAACCATTAAGGATATTACGCCAAAAAGAAAGAACTATACCAGTTCGAGTTACCACTTGGGAGTTATATTCGAACTGACATGTGACAGGGAGAATATACATGTCACGTTAGGAAGGAAAGCACTGGGACTCACATCCAACCCAATAAGTGACGAAGAAAATATCTACTATGTTGAGGAGGAAAGAGCCGGGACTCACATCCAACTCAAGAGGTAGCAGGAAAATATATTGATCGCGTTAGGAATGAAAGCACTAGGACTCACATCTAACCCAAGAGGTGACGAGAAAAATTTCTACCACGTTGAGGAGGAAAGAACTATGACTCACCTCCAACTCAAGCAATAGCGGAAAAATAAATTAATCATGTTAGGATGGAAAGTGCTGGGACTCACATCCAACCTAAGAGGTGACGAGGAAAATATCTGCTACATTATTCCTCCTACTTTGAGGAGGAAAGCTACGGCACTCACATCCAACTCAAGCGATAGCGGGAAAATATATTGATCACGTTAGGAAGGAAAGCACTGGGACTCACATCCAACCTAAGAGGTGACGAGGAAAATATCAGCTATGTTGAGGAGGAAAGCTCTGGGACCCACATCCAACTCAAGTGGTAGCGGGAAAATATATCGATCACGTTAGGAAGGAAAGCACTAGGACTCACATCCAAACTAAGAGGTGACGAGGAAAATATCTGCTACGTTGAGGAGGAAAGCGTTGTGACTCACATCCAACTCAAGCGGTAGCGGGAAAACGTATCGATCACGTTAGAAAGGGAAGCGATGTGACTCACATCCAACCTAAGAAGTGACGAGAAAAATATCTGCTACATTGAGGAGGAAAGCACTGTGACTCACATCTAAATTAAGAGGTAGCGAGAAAACATATCGATCACGTTGGGAAGGAAAGTGTTGTGACTCACATCCAACCTAAGAAGTGACGAGGAAAATATTTGCTCCATTGAGGAAAGCACTGTGACTCACATCCAACTCAAGAGGTAGCGGGAAAATATCTGCTACATGAGGAGGAAAGCGATGTGACTCACATCCAACTCAAGTGATAGAGAAAAAATATATAAATCACGTTAAGAAGGAAAGCGTTGGGACTCACATCCAACCTAAGAGGTGATGAGGAAAATATCTGCTACATTGAGGAGGATGGCGCTGTGACTCACATCCAACTCAAGCGGTAGTGAGAAAATATATCGATCATGTTAGGAAGGAAAGCACTGGGACTCACATCCAACCTAAAAGGTGATGAGGAAAATCTCTGCTATATTGAGGAGGAAAGCTCCGGGACTCATATCCAACTCAAGTGGTAGCGGGAAAATATATCGATCACGTTAGGAAGGAAAGCACTGAGACTCACATCCAACCTAAGAAGTGACAAGAGTACAAAGGGTGGAAACCATTAAGGACATTACGCCAGGAAGAAAGGGAGACTATGCCAGTTCGAGCTACCACTAGGGACATTACGTCTGAACTCGATGTAGCCAAAAGGTGACACGAGGTTTGATTGAGTGCTAAGAAGGGAACAGGGCTCCAAAGACCCGCCCCAAATGCAAGGAGTGGTGAGGAGTGTGACACTCCATAAGGAATGTGAAGAATTTTAGGAGATTTTGTGAGAATGTGTAATCCTGTGGGGATGTGAAGAAAATTAATGCAGATAAAGATGGTTGTGCTGCGTGCACAAAGAGTAAGAAACTCCGAAACCGAGAGAATCCACTCAACATATTCATTTTCTTTTCTTATTGTTTTTATCACATTTAATTTGTTTAAAATATGTCTTTAAAATTTAAATTTTAGTTGGTTGATTTTCAAAAGAAAATTGTTTTGTTGTTTGTTCATTTGTGATTATTTTTATTTTTTTTCTATTTTATTGTTAAAGATTCGTTGTTTTGTTCTTCGTTCATTGAAATTTTGAACCAACGCATGGTTCGTGGCTTCCATCCATCGCATAAAAAAGGCAATTGACAAAAAGGCACATTTTTTTAGAGATATCTTCATTAATCTGCTCCAATCAAGATGTCACAAATCAAGCATAGGCTAACACCTCAAAAAGGTACAATATATAGTCCATGTCAAAGTACATCCAAAACATCTCATGCCATGTATATATTATAGGCTGAGTACGTTTGATACATATCATGTTGCTGTAAAAAAAAGTGAACCCTCTGAACATCTGTATCAGGTGTGAAGAGCTCCTGATCGACAGACCTTCTAAGCCATGCTCTAGGACAAGAGTTCCCTTTACATGTACTTAGAGGTACAACCCTCTAATAGCTCGTACAGTAGTAGCTCTTCTAGTTCTAGGTCTGGCTGAAATCCGTATGGTGCTTTGTTGTCATCCATTCTATGGAAAGTTACGGACACCTTATGGTGTCGAACCCCTGGAATGCAGTGCTTAGCGACATCTACTCCATTTCCTTTCAGGACTAAAACGAAACCAACTGGCAGCGGAATCTCTACAACTCCTCTGAACTCGCCAGGGCCGACAATGTCAATTTCTTTTCCAAATAATATATTTCTTTTTCTCATGAATGACACCATGCAGAAGGGCCTCCAAAAATCTTGATGGCCTATATGGGGATGGATGCAATCACCCTTATCATAGATGTTGATGATGCAACTATTCGGGATGCAGGTAGCTGGCAGTATGTTCCATCTGACCATCCTCTTGATCATCCACTTTCTTATAGGAGGTAGTGGATCTACCTAGTCATGTCTGAGGATCCCTGGTGGATTTCCTTGTCTATAATTTGTAAAATTATAATAGCAGCCACACTGAATGGTGATTCTTCCTTTTCCTCTCATCAATTTCTTCGGCTCAAAGTATGTTCTTTCCATGAGAAGGTCTGCTCGGCCTCTATCCCTCAAGACAAAGATGCAGTCAAGAATGCTTCTTTCAACACTTTCAGAGAAGACCATGGTATATAGCTCCAGGCCTTCCAGTATGTTGATGAATCTTCCTTGAACTTCCTCACAGAATTCAAATTCTCTTTTATTCACCTTGCTTATTTTATAGTACTCCATCATGCTATGAGTTGGCAACTGTCGCGAGCATTCCTCCATCTGGACATCGGTAGGAACTCAAACTTGTGTGCTGGCTCATCTGGAACATGTGATTCAGCATCTAAAGGGATGTACAACCATATAATCCATGGTATATACTCATCTATCCCCAGTGGGACGTATGGCTCATCCATCAGAAAATCTACGATCTGAAACCCATCATTCGTGGGGGTATACTCCTTCAATGTACTGTAGCATTGTAGATGTAGGACATTGTAGTTCGGGCATTCTACAAATGCCCCTTTGGCTGATGTCCCTGCAGATATCTCAGTGTTGCACGTCGGGCAACCCGCGCATAAGGTGTCTGAAGCTGAAGGTGTCTCTGGCTCTGTGATGAACCCTAGTTCTTTATCTGTAGCAGGTAGGCTGGAAGAAGTCTCTTTCATGTTTGGATCATAGATATTCCCCTCAGGAATAGGGGTGAGTAAGTTTGCTTCCTTCTGATGTCTGTATTCTTCCCGTAGAAAAGCCCTCTATTTTCTGTGGCTGGCATTTCTGCGTTGAATCCTGCAAAGCGAAGCGTCTGGCAGTCGTTCATTGTTGCTGGCAACTAGGCCTCCAACTGGTGTACCTATCATGGATGGCAGACGGCTGGGCCCCTCCCTCGGGTCCTGCTCCATCATCACGTTCTTTCTTTTATGTGATGTATTGTTTTTAGCAGCCACCCTCAGCAGTGAAGGCAATCACTCCTTTTCTCGGCAGCTGACTACATTCATCAGAGGAACTTCGTAGTCCATATCGACTTGGTTAAAGTCCATGTTGAAGTCTTTGCCACCCCCCTGCCCCGCCATTTCCTCATTCAATGCAAGGCTCTAACCATCTTTAAAAGCAAAGATCAACCTCTGTCCCGACATTTTTTCTGCAGACGACAGGAAAAATAATAGTGGGCCGAAACTTAGCATGAATGAGAACAAAACAAAGTATTTATTAAAGTAAATTTTAATTTATTTTGGTGAAGAGAATTGTTTATTTTATGTATGAATTTTGTTTAATTTAGTGGAATATTAAGTTCAAAAGTAGAAAGGAGAAAATTTGATGTTTAAATTTTTTCTCAAAATTTTCATTATATTGAGGTTAATTTCAAAATTTGGATCAGGTCAAAGACATTTGGCCACATAGATAACCCTAAAAATAATCAAAGTTTCAAAGTTTCAAAGTTTCAAAGCAAGAGAAGGTAAGCGACATTAGGTTGCGCAATAGGTTTTCTGGTATCGTCCATTTATTGGTAACATGAGTCTTTCACCCTGGAAGTCCACTAACTGGTAGGCTCCACCTATGTTGACATTTTCAATGACAAATGGTCCTTCTCAAGTTGGCTCAAATTTTCCACCTATTTTGTGGCGTGTAAGAATTGGTCTTTTGAGCACAAGTACTAGGTCGCCAACTTTGAATGTCCTTGGGCGGACCAATTTATCATGGGCTTGTACCATCTTTGCTTGGAAAAGCTCCAAGTCTTGTTGTGCTTCTAGTCATTTTCCCTTAAAACTTTTCAGTTCTTGAAGTTTGAGTTTTGCACTTTCTCATTTTGTGAGCTAGTTGGCAACAACAACTCTAAGAGACGGTATCTGGATTTCTAGCGGTAGCACGGCCTCGTACCCGTACACGAGCATATATGGTGTACACTAAGTTGGAGTCCTGAAAGTTGTCTGGTAGGCCCACAAGGCTTTTAATAGTTTGTTGTGTCAATCCTTTTTGTTTTCATCTAGTGCTTTCTTCAAAATCTGTACCAGTGTTTTTTTTGAAGGCTTCAGCCAGACCATTTGCTATGGGATAGTAAATCGTAGAGTATCTCCAATCTATCACGTGTCTTTTGACGAAATTATTGATTTTGGTTTATTTGAAAGCTGTCCCATTTTTGGAAATTTTTCTTCACGGTACTCCAAAATGGTAGACAATTTGGCTTTTGAAGAATTGAAAGGCATGTTGTGTCATAACCTCACACAACGGTACTGCCTCTGCCCATTTGGAGACGTAATCTGTAGAGGAAATTATAAACCTACGTCCTTTGGAAGATGGAGGGTCTATTAGACCTATTATGTTTGTGCCCCAACACTGTGCCGGCCATGAGGTAACAATTGGGTGTAGCACATTCGGAGGCTGGTGTAAGAGCACCCCATGCACTTGGCATTGATGACATTTTCTGGTTGTATCCAATGACATTTTCTGGTGCACTTGGCATTGATGACATTTTCTGGTTGTATCCATGCAATCGGACATCATTGTAGTCTTTTAATATCCTAGTCTTTTGATCTTCATTTTCATTTTTGGCCCTGAGCAATGAGCACCACACAGTCTGGCATGAACTTCTTTGACAATATTCTGTGCTTCGGCATTGTTCAAACACCATAGCCACATCTGGTCGAATGACCTTCTCAAGAGAATTCTTCTGTAGAGAATTTTTCCTAACAGAGCATAATACATGACCCTTCTTGTGATATGATGTGCTTCAGACTTGTCTTTTAGCAGCTTTTGAATATGCAAATATTCTATTAATGGCTTGTGCCAATCTTCAATGATGTCTGCAACTGTATTTATTGCTTCTTCTTTTTCGAGCTTGTGTAAAGTTTCAAGGTCGATTTGAGACAAGAAATATCTTCCTTGTATTGTGATTTTAATGGAATCCTCTGGGGGACATGCCAATTCCTTAGCGAGTTTTGCTGGAGCATCAGCATGGGCAGTATCTCCCTTAGGAATCCATTAAAAAGTCACATCGGGGATCTGCTCTAGCAGCTTCATTATGTTCTGATGGTATTTTGCTAATCTTGGTTTCAAAATTTTGTATTGTACGACGACTTGCTGGATGCGACTTGCTGGATGACTGGATGACGAGTTGAGAGTTGCCGTAAATGGTAATGTTCGTTATATCCATTGAGATTGCCAGTTCCAACTCGGTGATTAAAGCTTCATATTCTGCTTCAATTTTGGTGCATAGCTCTGTCAGGTGATATGAGAACCTCAACATACCCTTATCTGGCGTGATAAAGATCAAACTGATCCTTGCTTTGCCTGTTATAACTTTGTTTGATCTTTTGTCTTTCCTAGATGATGAAGCGCTATCAAAGTACATTTCCCAGCGTTGCGCACTGGAGAACTTCATTTGTAGTATTTACTCGTCTGTTAACTCGTCATTGAGAAAGGACCCAGCTGGCAGTGGGTGTGCAGCGAGAAAGTCTGCTAGTATCTGTCCCTTGATAGCACATATGGGAACAAAAGTTATATCAAATTGGAATAAGATCATTGACCATCTTGCTAAAGTCTGGAGAGTGTTGGTCGGGTCATTAGATATTACAACGGATTAACTTTCGAGATTAGGGTAATCTTATAAGAAAGCATGTAATGTCTAAGCTTTTTAGCGACAAAAATTAATGCCAGACAATGCTTCTCAATAGGTGGATACCTTATCTCCATCGATATTAAGCGATGAATCAAGTAGTAGAGTGCATTTTCTTTACCCTCGTCATTAACTTAGGCTAACAGGGCTCCGAGAGAATCGTCTAAGGCTGCAGTATAAAGTACCAATGGTTTCCCTAGGATAGGGGCTACCAAAATAGGAGGTGTCATTAGATATTGTTTAACATCCTCAAAAACCCATTGGCATTTCTCTTCCCAAAAGAATTTGGTGTCTTTTTTAATTAATGTCGAGAAAGGCTGACACCTACCTGAGAGATTAGAAATAAAGCGTCTCAGATATGCCAACTTCCCCTGAAAGGAACGTAGTTGTTTCAAGTTTTTAGGATGAGGCATTTCCAAGATAGCTTTAATTTTATCTGGGTTGATCTCAATTCCCTGATAACTGACAACGAATCCCAGAAATTTCTTGGAATTAACACCAAAGGCGCACTTTAAGGGATTCATTTTAAGGTCATATTGTCAAAACCGTTTAAACACAATCCTCAAATCGTACAAATGGTATATTTTTTATTTACTTTTGATGAATAAATCATTCACATAGCATTCTACTTGGTTATGGATGAGGTCATCAAAAATCTTTGTCATTGCGCGATGATATGTTGCTCCGACGTTCTTTAGGCCGAACAGCATCACTGTGTAGCAGCATCACTGTGTAACAGAGCAAAAAATTCCAATCAGTGTTCTGAAGGCTGTAAGTGTTGCATCCTCGAGAGCCATCTGGATTTGGTTGTATCCAGATGATCCATCCATGAAGGAGAAAATTTCCTATGTTGAAGCGATATTCACCATCATTTCTGGAATTGGCGGTGGAAACTCGTCCATTGAACATGCTTTGTTCAGATCCCTGAAGTCTACACAAACACAGATCTGTCCATTTTTTTCTTAACAGGTACAATGTTAGCTAACCACGTGGGGTATTTTTCTTCTTTTACAAAGTTGGCGTCTATTAATTTCTTCACCTCGGCAATGACTTGTTGTTCTATTTTGAGGCGCATTCTCCTGGGAGCTTATTTTACTGGGGTTATATTCTTGTCCACCCTGAGTTTATGAACTGCAAACTCCGCTGACAGTCCTGGCATTTCATCGTAGCTCCATGCGAAGCAATCTTTGAATTTAAGTTTGATGAATTCTGAAGATTCTCCATCATTGAGTAAAGAAATTATAAATGTTGGTTGGGGTTGTTCTTCAGTCCCGAGGTTAATCTCTTTCAATTCATGAATGGTAGATTTAATTTCCTCCTCAAATTTTGGTAGAGCATCTTTTATTAGTTTATCAATAGAGTCATCCTCTATATTGAGGCAATCCTCTTCTGACTCATTAGTAACAACCATGCAAAATTCAGAATCATCGACTGGTCCGACTGTACCAAATCCGAGACCCTTTTTGAATTGGGAGTTTGACTTTTAACATTCCATAATTTTTCAAAAAGTTGAAATTTATCTTTTGGTATTTGTTTTGGTAAGTTTCCCCGTTGAATTAACTTTTGAACACGAGGAGAAAAGTAACCAAAAGGCAATTCCATTAATTCATAGGATCATCATCCAAATTTACATGTTTTTCAAGCTCAGTAGAGGTAGAAGCACGGTAAAATTTGATCATCTTTGAACTAACACTACAGACTTCCTTGACCTCTAAACTCTCAACCTTTTGAGGGAGAATCAGAGTAAGGGTCATAGAATTCACATAATGGTTTATCTGATCATTTATTGTTTCATATTCATTCTTCTCTATATCTTCTAAGGATATCTCGTACTAAGGTTTCTTCTGTTTTATCATCATTATTTCATTTTCAGAACTGTCTTCATTAGCAATGTTGATAGTTAGCCTAGTCTGTTCAATGATTAAGTTGATTCTTCCTCGTCCACATCCCCAACCTTGAATTAGCTCGACCTCGGGTGCGCGAACTAAAAGAACCTCCACCAATTCATTGTAAGGGAGTGGTGGAAGATAGTTGAAGTGAAGTTGAATGGCTTCCTCTTTGTGATTTTTCCGAATCTTCAATTTTATTTGTGACAATTTTGTGAGAGAAGAAAATTTTCTTTGGAGGCGCGTAGTAGGCAGCATCATCATGGATACCAACTTCATGCACTGAAAATGGTTGTAAGTCTCCTTTGATGCAATTTTCTTGACCATCTTTGCAATACTCGATGCATTGGTGTAAGGATGATGGAACCATGTTGTGCTCATGAATCCATGGTCGACCCAGTAGAGCATTAAAAGAGGTCTCGGCGTTGATGATATGAAATTTAGTGGTTGTCACGAGTTCTCCAACCTTCACAAGTAATGTAATTGATCCAAGGGCTCTTCCTCCATTTTGGTTGAGTCCTCTTAACATCATTTTATCGGTCGTAAGCTCTTGAGCTTCAATATCCAGATGCTCCAGGATCTATTAAAACTCTGGATAACACAAATCTGCCGATATTGATAGAGATGTAGAGTAAACGGTTGTGGTCGGCGGTATCGAGCAGCAAATCTTCATCTATGAAGTTTACCCCCTAACTGTTCTTTCAACGAACAAATTTCATCTGAGGATGTACTGACCAACTAAGCTAGGTAAATCTCTTGGTCAATCAAAGCTGTAACCAGAGACTCTCTCATCTCCTGTGATAGGCTCCGAGTGTCGTAGCTGGCAACTTCCTAAGATGAGCTAGCACATTGTAATCTACTTTGTATGATCCTCCAATTTTATCTTGATTATGTGGTTCTTCCACTGATGGAGGTGGAGGTATCTCTTCTTAGGTCATTATTTTTTTTTCCTTTATATGTTGGAGCTGTTCTTGGTGGTAACACTTTTCCGCTCCTTATGTTAACTTCCGTGATTTCTTCTTCTTGAGCTACCATTGTTGAATCTTTCGGTGTTTCCTCTTCTTTATCGGAAAGATCTAGGTTAATGGTAAGAGGTGTAGCGTGGTGCTCAAGAATTGGCTCCTCATTCCTTGTGTTGTCGTAAGCGGTGTCATTGATGTCTTCTTTGGACTTGAAAACGAGTTCATTGGGCTCAAGTACGATTTGACGATTATTTTGGGGATTGAGATTGAATTTAAATTGGTTATAATCAGTTATGTTATCATTATAAATAGTTAAAACATAGCTAAAATTACAATCATTATATTCATAAGACCCAGAGGGACAAAAAGATAATAATACAAAGTCAAGGGTTCGAGAATTTTCTTCCCCGAATCTGAGACAACTAATTTGGTAGAGTTGGTAGAGGTGGCCCCTATCCTCCCTATCCTACCCCCCGTGCTATCAATATTTGTAGTGACGTTTTTTTTGTTCTTCTTTGTCCTTGACGATGACGGATCTCCAGGCGAAACCTTCATATCGGGCTTGGTATGTTGCGGACTCTGAATGGAGGTTTGTCTTGATGTAGACTGGATTGTTCAGTATTTTCTTGGATGATCTGCTCCAGACCTCATTCCATCCTTCTTCTCTAGTATATGCAGAAGATTGTTTTGATGGACCCTGTATTTAATTGAAGACACTTTTGAGTTCGTCCCAAGTTGTACTCCATCGATCTGTTCCAGTATACAGATCGATCGGGGAGATTGGCTAAGCCAAAATCATATTTACAGAACCTTTTTCAGGTTCTCTTAAATATTTTTTTGGGATTGTTATGTTCCCTTCTTTGAGGTTCCTCTTGAGCCAATCTTTAAAGATGAAACATCCCTATATAGTGTGTTCGAGCAACCGGTTGTATGGGCAATAATTTGGTTCATTTTTCTTACCCACCTCTTTAGGCTTCTTCGGGTCTGGTAGTCTGAATTTCGGCTTCTTCATTAAACTTCAGAATATTTTAGGTATAGCTTCATCTTTGAAAGAATACACCGTTTTATGTCGTTTTGACAGGGACATTTTCTTATCCCCTGTTTGAGGTGATCCTTCTTGAGGCGGTCGCTGGTTAGATTGACTACTCTGTTTCTGAGCATACTATGACGAAGACTGGCGAGGATCTTTTGCATATATCTTCATCATCTGCTTTCCTTTGTCCATGGTCTCTACTACTCCTAATTTCTTTTTGAACACTCTCGTCACCTTAGCCTTTTCGTATGGCTCCATGTGCTTGATTTCCTCCTAAAGACTGCTGGCTTTACTGAGTAGCTTCTTGAAGGGTTTGATGGTGATTCCCTTGAACATGAAAGCTACTGGCCCATGTATGCTCTTCAGTAGAAGCTCAATCGCATGATGTTCCTGAGCTGAGGTTCACATTTCATGCTAAGGTTTCCCCACCTCAAAATATAGTCCACCAAAGTTTCTCTAGGCTTTTTTTTCCATCATGAGCTCTCCAATAGACACATGATGTTGCGCCCCAATGAATCTTTTCAGAAACAGCTATTCCAACTCGAAAAATGTTTTAATTAACCCATTGGGCAAGTCAGCGTACCAGTCGAAAGCAATTCTTGACAAGCTGCTAACGAACTGCTGGAAGACTAGAGCTTCACTATTCCTCATGTTTCCACAGCTGGCTTGGAATTGTGTTAGATGATGTCTGGGATTCCCAATCACCTCAAATATCTTGAAGTTTGGGGCTACAAAACCCTTGGGGAAAGGCACAACATTGAATTCCTCTGAGTAAGGTCTACCCTTTAAAATTAATGCACCACCCTTAGATTGGTTTAAGGCGTCCCTCACTTGTTCAACCATTTGCTTGAATTCCTTTTTTGGTATAGCACCTAATGGGGAATCCTTTCTGTGTTGCTCATCTCTGTTTGCTGAAGCAACCTCTCTTCTTTCATCTGTGATGTGTATGATCTCCGACTGATTGATCTCTGGAGAAGCCAATTGCGATGCTTGTGATTGCCCCTGAATAGTGGCCATGGTGGTCATGGCTGCGGCCATTTATTACATTCTTTTCTCCAGTAGGCTAACTTGTTCATCCCTTAGGAGGATAGCCCTACGCAGCTCATCTACCGCATTCTCTTCGGTGTGAGGTTGAGCCTCGCATGCAGATGTGGAGGCTCTTGTTTCAATTAAAAGGACTTCCAAGAAATCTTCCTCCTGGTAATCATTGTAATCAAACATCATTACTATCAATGAAGACTCCATGCTCTCAAGCTAACTCAGAAATCTTGATCCTGAGCTTCTCAACTTTTTCTTCAATTATTGATTCCTTGATCGCTTTAAGATATGGAGGACCCTGATAGACCTCTTCTTGTTCCACCATCTCGCTGGCGATTATTGTGATGATGTCAGATATTTCAGACCCTGGCTTCATTCCATGTTCTTATCCCGTGGGCTCACCAGACTGTATCGGTGCAGCAATAATGGGTACTCATACCTTTTTCTTTTTTGATGATGATGTCTCAGGATGGAGTGTCTTAATAGAAACATCGGTATGTCGAGGGAACGGTATGTCGAGGGAACGGTATGTCGAGGGAAAATATGCTCCCCGTGGTGTAGACCGGCTACAATTCCATGTAATTATCTTCTCTTTGCCTTTGGGATTGTAGAAATATCTCCATAATGGATGACGGGTAAGATTTTTGGACCCAATCTTGACTTAACCGGTTGACGGCCTTTGGTTCTGGTGGCAGTATAGTCAGTAGTAATCACTGTGGTATCAACTTTGTTCCCTAAACGGAACCAAATGGGGATGCGAGTAGGTGGCACTCCAGTTGTCTTGTGAGACTGTCTGGCGGACTTGACTTCTTCATGCGAGGGGAAATTGCATGTCCCACTAGTTTAAGTAACTCGCTAACCGAACATCCTTCTTTGGTAGCTAGCCTTTTGAAAACTGCACTAACTCGGGTGATAGGAGTGAACTTCTTTCTCTCCTCACCATGTCCACGAAGTGGTGGTAATGCGGCGGCAATTTTCCACATACTCTCGTATCCATCGGTATCCATCAGAGGATGGAATTTACTCCCTCGTAGGAGTGGATAAATTTCTGTTAATCCTTCTTCATCTTGATGAGGCTCCTCCTCAACGGGTGTCTTCTCAGGAGCCTGGGCTTTGATGGCCCTCCTAACCCTTCTGTTATGGTTCCTTTTTTGGGTTTGGGTTAGTGGTACAGTCCTTGAGCTTGACCCTATTTCAAATACTAATTTCAAAAATGGGTGGTGGGACAGTAAATCCCTCAATCGGATCCTTAATAATCATTACTTCTTTCCCCTTAAGAACAGCGGGGCTAGCAGGCTTGGTGGGTGCCGTGACGGCAGTAGTTTTTACCTTCTTATAGGCAGGGAAGTCTTGAAGGTAGTTCAGGTTGAATTCGGCAAACTGTTTTTGTATTTCTGGATCAGAAATCTTCATCACTGCAAATGGGGCTTTCCCGAGGATGACGTCTAGATCTTCAAATCCGGCTCCAAATTTGATGGTAGGAGTGAGGCTACGGGCTTGGTGGCTCATTGGCAGGTTGCAGGAAAAGGCCAGCTTTGGGTAGGCCATTGCAGCAGGCTTTAAAACAGAAAGTTTTGGGGTTAGCTATATGGCGAAAACCTCGTAATTTTTAGTGCAAGCACTGAAAATAGAGGTTGATCTATAGGGCGGGCGGGTCTTAATTCATGGATATTTTAAAATTTTGTTTAAGAAAAATCAAGTGATGGAAAATTTAATTAATATAAGAAAATTTTAAAGTGCGCACAGCACAACACGATTTGGTTTAATTTGCAGAATAGCAAATCAAGTTTGGAAGGGAGATGTGAAGTATTTTAGGAACTAGTGCGAGACCCATTTAGTGGAAGACAATGCCCAGGTGGAATTATTCCACTGACACACCTATTGGGGGTCCGACCCCACATGAAAATTTAAAGAGTACTTAATGGCCTCCTGAACCCCTCTGTTCAAAGATGGTTGAACAGATTGTCCTGAAGTCCAAGGAGTTAGCCATACTTTCCCAAGAAAGAAATGGGTAAAGTATGCCAACAGAAGAAGGGTAATTTGGTCCAAGAGGGACATAGACACATTACCGATGTGAGAAGATAATATTTCTTTATTTGTATGGAGAGAAAAGCTTGTCCCCAACAGAACCTCCAGAAGCTGTCGGTGTTATTTTTAGTTGGAGGAGTTTTCTGTAAGAGGCTGTTGGTCACCGGAAACAAAATCTTGTCCCCTGCTTCAGAAGGACGTTTTAATTTACATATATATTTAGTTTTAGAAAAATATTAAATCAAACTGACCCCATATTTTTCATAGTTTAAATGAAATAGTGTTCTACCTTGAATCATGTATCTATCCCGAAAGATAAACTCAAGACTTGAGGATGAGGCTTGATCAAATAAAATGAGGCTTGATCAAGATGAGGCTTGATCAAATAAACTAAAGAATATATGACATCCGTTTGGTCTGCAAAACCTTTGTATTTGCTGACAAGTTTCTCTATTTAATATAAATAATTAAAAAGGGTTTATAATATGCTGGGTTCGGACATGCTTCCTATAAGGGTAAACACCTATACTTAATTACTTCTTAAATGACCAAAGTCATCTAAGAAGACTCTCGATAAAAATCAGGAAATAATATGTTCAAGGAGTTTCAAAGTTGTGAAAGGGGATTGGTTTAAATTTGGAACATTTTGTTGTAGAGACCAATAAAGGAAAAACTAGGGGATGTCATGGATCCAGAGGAGAACCTCGGTGACTTCCCAAGCTATCCAAATGTTTGGCTTCATTTCTGAGGAGAAATATTTAGGTGTTTCATCCTGCCAATTTTATTATTTATGGCTTACATTCATGTGAAACAATCACACAAATAGCCTAGAAGATGTGAGGGTTTAGATCATGACAAACGACAACCTCGGAATCCTAAGACGAGTTAGGGCTTATATTGTCTAGCAGGGCTGATTGTACAAAGGCCTAAAGATAAGGTGAGGATTTACGTTGCATAAGCAAGCAACCTCAAAATCCTATGGCTTTGTTGTTTAAGTCTAAGGAAGGAAGATTGGTTTAGCTGGGGAAGACAGGTTTTGCTGTTGAAGATGGTCGTGTTGCCCAGTTATGATGTTAAATCAAGTGGCCCTATGATGGAAGTTATTTAAATTTTATGGGGGCATGTTAAAGTTGATTAGAGCAACACCGGTTAGGATCCTATGACTCCCTCGTTCTGGCACCACTATTTTCTAATGGATTCACTTAGTCCAAATGAAATTACTAAACATTACTAAACTAAACTTAAAACTAAACTTAATGAGTTCCATAATTTCATTTAGACTGTGGGAAGCCTCATTAGCAACTGTTGGTTACCTCCTCCAAGGAATTCCTGTTCATCTGATATAAACATTTTAATTTAGTTGCAATTTGTAGTTTTGTATGATGTTTGTGATTAAATTTTGAGTTGATTTATATTTTGAATGTTGTGGCGGTGAATTTTATCTTGGTTGATTTTAGTTTTAGTTTTGGCTTTGGTTTTATGGCTATCCTGATAATTTTTGTTTTTATACAAGAAGGTGACAACATTGTTTAGTATGCAAATTTGTGTAAGCATAAAAGTATAGCATAAAAGTACAAGAAAGACAATGCTGAAAACTGTAAAAGCGTACATGGCAAGTCTTCTCGTTCCACCACCTGAAACTCAAAATGCATGTGAGGGCAGTTCATGTAGAGGCAATAAAGTAAGGTTTTGGTAGTTTTCCTAACCCTATGTCATATCTTGGTGGGTCATTAGGAGTTTAATTAAAGATGATTTTGCCAAGCAAAACATATTAAGTTTAATAGATCACCGAGGTATCCAGTAGAACTAGAAAAAAAAACAGATATGTGCTACTCTCTCACTGCTGGTGGAAAATCCCGAGCTCTTTTAAAAATATTATGGTGCTTAATTATTCATCCTATAAATACTCTTAGTGCTCAGTGAGCATTGTTGTCTCAATCATCCCTATGAATAGGGTAATTATCACTCGTAATTTAATTTAAGAATTATGTGGGTGAAGACCCTTAAAGAGGCAAGTTTAAGAGACTTAGCCTAATGTTGACTTGGGCTTGTAGTGTTTGAAAGATGTTCTAATTTTCAATGATGTTTACTTTTCTAATCCTTATTTAAATGAAACTTGATTTAGCTTAAGTCACTACCAAGCCCTTAAGATTTTGGTGAGTGTCTTAGTCATTGCAAATGAAATTGACTTATAAGTGATGGTGATGATTCATGTTTTTTTTTTATTTTTTTTATTCATCAAATAGATTTATTAAGTTAGTGAGTTATTAACACCCAAAATCATACCCCTAAATCTAGGATCATTTAATTGGCTAGACTCCCAAATTTATGTAGTTTAAGAAAATTGCAAATTTATCCTTTTTAATTAGGACAAGTGAGGTTGGTTTCTACCAGTTAACTCCTTGTGTTTCAAACATCCAAATATATTAATTAGAATCAAAGATTTCCCATTTCCATTAGGCCTAAATGTTAATTAAGGCTAAATTTTCAAAATTACACATTTGCCCCTAATGCTCTATCACTTCATAATTCATCAAATTAAATCCCAATGACTTTAGAATTTTTCTCCTACCTCACTCATGGGTCAATTGAGACATCATAGGAGAAAGTATGATTTTTCAAAATTTAATTTATCTATATAATTATTTTTAATGCAAAAATAGGATTTTTCAAAGAAAATTCCTAACTTGACCAAGGTAAATCCTAATCTCTTAAAATTTTTACTAGAGATAGGCTTGGACTAGAGAAACCTTTGGACCAAATTTTAAGATTTTTTTAATTTTATTTGAATTTTAAGAATTATTTTAACTTCTGGGGTGTTTATTAATTATAAAATATTTTAAATGTGGAAAATTAAGTTTTATATTTTTATTAAATATCTCTAATGTCAAGTGATACAAAAAAGAAATTTCACATTTTTCTAATTTTTCATTGAATTATTGGAATTATTTTAGTAAAAAAACCATTTTTAGCGTTTAAAATTTATTTTAAGCTTCAAAATTCAATATCTTTATTTAGAAAATCAAGAAAAATATTTTAATTGTTTTTGAGTGCTTAGGAAGCAATTTAGAACATTTTCATGAATTTTATTATTTTTTTGATTTTTATCATTTTTTAATTATAAAAAATAGGCTAAAATGAAGTTTTTATTTTTACTTCAAATTTATTTTTATAAAGTTCATCTGATCACAGAGAACTCCAAAAACTATGTTTTATAATTTTTCAAGTTATATTTTAATTATTAAAAATCATTTTAGTGTCAAAAATGTTAATTAACTTGAAAAATCAATTTGAGATATTAAATGAACTCCAAATATTTTGAAATTTTATGGGGAGTTCTCTAGACTTTGAATTTTATTGGAGATTAAAAATTAAGTCATTTAGATGTTTATGTTACCCAAAATTAATTTTCTTTGTGTTTTAGGGTTGGTGAAGATTAAGTGCATTCTTAATAACTTACTCATGAAATTATTTCCATGGGGTCCTCTGGTCCTAGTGAACCTTCCAAAATTTTCTTGAAATTTTCTAAGCAACATGCTAATTATCATGATTAATTTATGCAAATAATAAACATAAACTTGAAAACTATGGAGCTCTGTCTAGGGACCTCCTCTGACTTTGGAAAAATCAGAGGATGTTCCTTAAGATAGAGACAACAACATGCTAAAATTTCAAGTCGTAGTGATATTCTTACATGCATGGAGAATCAAAACATTCAAATCAGTGTTTAATTAATTAAAAATAAAATATACATCAAATGGACTGGTGAAGGTGTGGGTAAGTTTAATTTAAGTTTGGTGGACTGTGGAGGTGTATTGAGCTCTGTCCTGGTTTTGAGCAAAAGTTTGAGCTCAAAATTGAGCTTCCACGGTGGGAATCAGTGGGGGAAGGTAGTTGGCTTGAGCTGAGGAGGTCTTAGAGAAGCTCTGTGAGAAGTTTGGGGGGATCTCTTTAAGAAATTTTCAGTACACCACCCATGGCCGTGGATGTGAGTTTTTATAAAAATGGCAAAGGGATGGCTCTCAAGGCCAATGTTTTAGTTTATTGTAATGCTTGGGTGGAGGGCAGAGGAGCTCTATCATTTGATTTGGGTGAGGTGGCCTCTGGGCTTGATTTGGGTGAATTTTAAGAGGAGGTGTCCCTCGTGTCCCTCGGGTTTGGCTTCTCCAGCGACTAGGATGGCCGGCCATGGCAGGGGGGAGGTGGCTAGGAGCTCAGGAAACTTAGGGGAATATGTCACAACATTTTATTGCAATGAGGTATTGTTTTGGCGAAGATATCTTAAGCCTAAGAAAAAATCGAAATCAAATCCCTTAATTTGAGGGAACTTTGTTCCATGGCTCATCTAGCTTGGGTTAGATGGTTTTTGGCTCAGTCTTAGGGTTCAACTAATGGCTATGGTGGAGTTAATTTGATGGTTTTAGGGTGGTTAGGCACATTTAGTGCATGGGTCCAAATGGGTGCAAATGACCAAAACATGGGTTTGGGCTAGGCTAGCCATGTCAATTGGCCTAATTGATTATTTAATTTGGTGTAGGTGATTGTAAGGAACAATTTTGGTGAAGGATGGAAAGGGTTTTAAGTTCAATTGTGGGTCAATTTGAAGGATTTTGAAGATTTGGTCATTTTGGGCATGTTGGGCTAGACTTGGGTGTAGATTGGGTTAACCTTGGGATAAGTCCAAATTGATTGCTGAAAATGGTCAATAGGAATGCCATGAAGAGTTTTCAACATTGCCATGAAGAGTTTTAATGGTCAATAGGAATGCCATGAAGAGTTTTCAACATGAATTGGGTGCCAATTTTGCGGTTAAAGCAATTAATTATGGGTTCAATTTGGTGAGATTAGGTCATGTGCCCAAAATTGGGGGTTTGACCTATATCAAAATTGGGCCCAAAGCATGGGCCAATCCAAAGCATGGGCCAACCAAAGCATGGGCCAATTGAGCTTGTATTTGGTTTATTTTAGTCACATTGGGGGTGAATTTGATTTTTGGATTAAAATTTGGGGAGATTAGGATCCAATTGATGGACATTTGAGGTAGATTTGGGGAAAAATGGGTCTTTAAAAGGCAATTTAAGGGTTTTGGTCAAAGATGGTCAAATTGGCCAAATTGGGTCAGGTGGTAGTTGAGGAAAATGAAATTGGGAATAGTTGGGAGGTTTTGGGAATTTTTGGGTTTTTTTGGAATTTTTGGAATTTTGGGCTAAATTTGGGGTATTTTGGTAATTTGGCATTTTTTTGGTGATTTTGGGTAGCTTGGGTGTTTTCAAAAGGTTTGGAATGATTTTTGAACCAATTTAGGTATTTTGGGTAAATTTGAGAATTTTGGAAAAATTTGGGGTCCTAAGGGTATCTATGTATTTTTGGGGAGTTTAGGGGCAAAAAGCTAGGTTGGGTATCTTGGTAGAGTTTGAGTGCCAACCATCATGAATAAGCCATGGACCAATGGAAACCCCATTTTGGGTCCTCTATGTAGTGGTCTTAGCTAAACCCTAGCCTAGGGCTAGTGGGTTTAGGGGACCACCTAAATGAGTCTCCCAAAAGTATCAAGGGACCAAAGCCTAGAAGTTTAAGTTTAGAATTGTGAGTGATTGTGAGTGCAGGTATGTACCTTAAGCCCTAGACCAACACCCAGGGTCAACCCTAAGGTCCAGCAGTTCTAAGGGTGCTCATCTTGAGTTCCCTCATAATGACCCCACCTACTAAGTGCTGGAGGTTATGACCAATTTGTGGAATTTCAAGTTGAGTAGAGAAGAGTTTGGAATTTCTAATGATGAGGGTTCCTTTTCTGGTTTTCTAAGAATAGTCAATAGGAAAGTCCTATGGCTAAAACTTAGGTTACTAAAGCGGAAAAACTAAACCTTAATCAAAAGTAAGGTCAAATATATATATAATATACTAACATTGATTTCATAGTTTTTAACTTTTTCAATAAACCAAATATTCATAAGAAACCTCATATTGTTATAAGCTTCGAAGGAGTAGTTCAAGAGAAATCAGCATGACCACGGTCGATTCTCTTATCCCACATTAAATGAGAAAATTTATTTTCGTGTAAAGTTAACTTAAAAGATTATTTTGACACTTGCCCATATATCTCCTTAACTTCATCTGACCCATTCAACAACACAGACTGAGATTTTTTCTTATGAATGGATCGATCATTAATAAATATGTATTATTGGGATAATACACCTCATACTAAAGTTCTTGAATACTACAAAAATTTAGAATCCTTAATATGTATTCTTCTACAACAAGAAGAGCAAAATTTTGTTCCTTTAGCTTTTTGTGATTCTACCCCTTTTAAACTTTCCCAAAGAAAAAATGGTTGGACCAATTTCTTAAACCATCACTCGTTCGAAGGTATAGCCATGTTCTCTTTTATGTGATATTGGCTTGAAAATCAAAAATAAATTTTTCTAACCACCATTATCTATAGTGATAATGTTGGGCCAAAGAAAAGAATTAAGCCCATAATGATTTTTAAGGATTGACAAGAACTTTGAGAAAGACTTCACCTCCTGTTAATGTACTCTATAACTGAGGAGCTAATGGAAATTGAAAGCATACGTCCAAGGTCATCTCATAAAAAGTAAGGTTCCCTAGTGGTGAAGAGTAGACTAGATCTAATTTGGGAGACATGACCACCATGTCATTTGAAAAATTAACAAAATTCCAATAGGAATAGTTGTTTTTATGTCTTCAGCCCTAAAAATCTTTTTAAAACCTTCCAAAAAAAGGGAAGTGACTGAGGTTCGTTTAACATTTTACCTCCCTTAAAAAATACCTACTTTTGAAACTTCTCCTGAGCGTAAATGTTCCCGTTAGTGTGCCCAGCCCTATGAGCGTAAATGCTCTCCTATGCTTGCATGCCCACTCATAAACACGCACATGCACACACTCACTCGAACACGTGTGTGCTTAGCTATCACATGTGTGCTCAAATACATCTACCATTGCATTCACATGCCACGTGCATGTCATGGCCCCGCCTGCACTTGTACTTGCCTACAAGCCCCACTAAAATTTTGGCACACTATTATGCTCATTTGTTTGTGCACATATACTTGCACCCAAGAATGCATGCCTACGCATCTGGACACATGCAACCACAACAAAAATAACATTGACAATACAATCAAACTATTTTTTAGAAGTGCCTATTTCATCAATTTTTTACATTTCAGACTCAATTTTATTATTTATTTTAAATCTCAATGAAGCATTAACTAGTAAATTAGGATAATTTTAAAATATGGAACATGATAATTTGTGGAATATCTAACATTATGATAGATACTAATCCAATAACTTATATTTTTTAATTACACAAGCATCAACATTAAAAGATAGAGAAAACTAACATGTTATCAATAAGTTTTTATCATGGGACACAAATCTCAAAGCATTTAGAGCAAGAAACAATATAAATTTGAATTCAAGATCATTTGAGCCTCAATTTCAATAAATCTATAGTAAAACTAAGCGTCTCGATAAGAAGAACTCAATGAAGCTGAATGTTACCCAATTCAAATAATAATAAACTAAGATAGAACACTCAAAGTTTATTCAAAGGCTTTAGTGCATCAATTGGAAGGCCAATCAATTTTAAAAATGACCATGCCTATATCTAAATCAACCATCTTAACGAGAGGAAACCGATGGGCCCAAGATCATTAAATTTTTAAAGACATTTTGGCAGTTAAATACTAAAAAATTGTATGTGATGAAAAGAATCAATATAAATCATTCAACATAATGTTTTGAACGATTGACCAAAATTTAAAAATGCCCCTCACAATAATTTTGAATAGACCCCCTTTCTTTATTTGAAGAGGGTGGAGAAAGGAAAAGTGAGCAAACTGCTAATGCTTAACTGTTAAAGTCTCTATCGCCAGTCATCCGAGATCAAGGCAGACCACCAAAAGTTGTCATCGACAACCACAGAACATCATCGACCAACAATCGTTGCGACCACCACTAACTATACCTTTGACTATTAATAATTGCTACAACCAACAACGACCATTTTAGCCGAGAACTATAATTTTTATGTCCTAAATTGTAACCACCAAATAAAATTCATGTGGCTCAATCAATGCTGTCAAAGCCAAACTACTATTATAAAAATGTGTTCATCGTTTTTCATACTCGGATTCTCTAATTAGTGTAAAGAATAGATCTTTGTATTTCAGATTACATAGCGACTTATTTTAACTAGAGTAGTTCTCGTGATTTATTTATTTTTCGTGGGTTTCCACATAAAAAATATTTGTATCTCGTCTAATTACTTTTCTTTTATAAGTGTTTATTGGATCTTCATGACATGCTAAAATGTCAAATTATTACTCAATAGCCGCAAATTTTCTAGCTCGCAATATATATATATAT
>NW_018253342.1:250944-252944 GCF_001263595.1 Phalaenopsis equestris
TATATATATATATATATGTATTCGTTGTATTGTGAGAGCAGAGTTGTTGAAATTAAAAGTTTTGATCGAAATATTTTTGGGAAAATCAAAATAGTAGTTCTTAGTCTCGAGTTTGTGTGGTCGAAACTAACGAAGAAATAATATAAGATCTTCAAAATCAATGGAACGTACGAATGTAGTTTCATCTTGCAGAGCCTTGATGTAATTTAACAATGAAAGTAAAAGTAATTTTAATTAACTAAATTGTCATGATTATAGGCTGTGAAAGGGAATCGAGTGATAAGAGGAACATTTGTCTATCACTAAACTTTCAAATTTACATCGATAACACTCAAACCATTCATATCAGATACACACTTGCACGCATGTTTAAGATTCCAAATTGTTACAACAGTAAACCTCGATTTTAAGTATTAGATATGTGACTACCTAAGAATTACGTGGATTGTATGTAATTCTTCCTTTTCTTATATAATTTTAATTTTTGTTAACTTTTTAATTTCATTTAAATATAGTTTTTTGTTTTTTTTCTTAAGGAAAAGTTTGAGGGAAGCAAATTTTTAAAGATAAAATGTTACAGTGTGGTAAATAAAAGAAAATTTTTATGTAACATTTTTATAAAAAGAATAAAATTACAATCTTTATAGTAACTTATTAAAATAATTTATTATATAAATGCTTTAATAAGACAAGCGCCCCAAACCAATAACAATGTAGAGTGGTGCGATCATTATGAAAAACAGCTAGTAAAAAAGAAATAGCCGAGAAAGAAAATTAGTAATAAATCTGGAATAAAATCAACATTAACTTATTTAATTTTCTATTCAAATATTGAAGCAAAAATGTGATTTTAGCTAAAGTTGATCCAAAATTTGACAACAATTTATGAAATAGTTTTCAACTAGACTAATTTTCATCCACCAAAAACTATTTCGCTTTCGCTTTTCCCTAATTTTCTTATTTTAGATTAAATTGTCTTTTTTATTTTATTTAAAAAATTTTTTATGGCAATTTGCTAGCCATCCATGATCCATCGACTCGAAAATTAAATCTAAAATAAGCAAAATGACATTGATTTGAACTTACAATCTCTCATAAATAATTTGTATGATACTATCAGTAATTTCACTTCATAATTTGTTTATGTTATGTCTTGATACGCCACCAACAAATTTTCATCATCCGTCACAAATCTCGAGGCATGAGATAAATTTCGAGATTATATTTTAAGCATGATACATTCAAATCTTGATAAAGAGTCATCCAGAGCTCCGATTTCAGCAAACTTATAGTCAAACTGATCAGCTCGATGAGTCATACCTATGATATGAAAGTCAGTCCAATTCGAGTCAAATCAAGCCCAGATCAAATCATTAAATCACACTTGGAGAATTTCTGGAGGCATTTGGAAGGTCAAACGGATGTTGAATCTAGCGAGTTCATAGTCGAATCGAGTGTCTCGACAAGACGAATCCAACGAGCCCAAGATTTTTCAATTCTAACATTGTTAAAGCACTCAAATGTCCCTTAAAACGTCAACTAATCAAGAGAAACTCTCCGGACCATCCGGTCAAAATGGTTCATATTCCTGCATTAATTGCACTCAAAATACTATAAATAGAGTCTCAACCTTCACATGAAAGGGGGAGGCTGGAGAGAGAACTTGAGGCTTTGAAAAAAAGCTCAAGTCCAACATTATCTCTGCCACCGCCGACCTCTGTCGACCACCGTCAACCATCGTCGACCACAGCTGACTTCCGTCGGCGACCACCTACCGTCGTCGACCACCACTGACTATAGGTGACCTCTGCAGACCTCTATCGACCACCGTCGATCACCGTTAACCTCCGTCGACCATCCTCGACTACCGTCGACTACTGACAGCAACTTTATATATGCTTAAAAAAACAACAATTTAATACTGCTGCTAGAAGATTTAATTCCTCGGCAACGGCACCAAAAACTTGACGACGGTTATGACGGTTATAGATTCGATAAAA
>NW_018253342.1:253028-257899 GCF_001263595.1 Phalaenopsis equestris
AGGGCTCTAATGGAGTCCTAGATATCGATCACACAGGGAGTAATATTAGAGGCTACAAACTAAGATTTTAGAAAATCAATACTTAATTACAACAATATAATTCAAATTTCTTATCTGACACTAATAGGCAATTGAAATAAATATGTAATTTTAATAAATCTTAAACTACTAATTCTACTAATAAAGCTTCTAATGTGAAATTCAATATATAAGAAAACATCTTTCTTCTTATCAAGAAATTAAAGTGAATGGATAAAATAAATTAGTTCAAATTGGATTGTGCAAAATAGGAGCATACCTATTCGTTACACTTTGGTCCAAGCATAAAGAACATTGACTAATCCTATGCTTGGTTACTAAATCTGTGGCTAGGCTGGGAGGATACCGGCTCTCACTTCGGAGCTCCCACGTTCCCCTCACCTGAGAGCTAACATCTACACTTCAGCACCCAAACGATAGGACCGAATTGAGGATTTTAGCTGTCACTCTAAAATCTCTAATTTTACGCCTGATAATTTTATTTTCCTATTTATTTGCACCCAATTTCCAAGGGCTTTGACCTCCCAGAATCTTGGATGTAATCTTCACTTTAGTTGTAAAACTTAACATATTTTAAAAAATCAATTGGCTAGATTGAAAGTAAATTAAGATCAAAGTGAAAATATCATCACAACTTCTTTAACATTTTCACGGTTCAACAAATTCAAATCACCATTTCACAAAATCTAAAGATAAGTAGAAAGACAGAGAAAACTACTCAGAACTCATGGGGAAGATACGACAAAACTCGGAATTTATATATAAAAGCAAAGTCATACAAACTACTACAAGTAAATAACACTTATGTTTAATTCCTCCCCAAGCAAACTCCTCGAAGTTCCTCTGAATCTCTTCCTTCCTTTACAGCACACAGAATTCTTTCTTCGAAGCGGCATCTTCTTCGAAGCGGCAAGGAGGAAGAAATCTCTCACTTTCCCTCCACTCTTACAATATCTCAAAGAATTCCTCATAATCTAACCATAAATTAAACTCTCTACACACTACTGGAACCTCCTACTTAACACCTCTCTAGATGTTGTTCCCCCCTTTCAATTTTTGGCCAAAATCTTCTTTTAAAGTTGTAGAAGAGTTTTTCCAAGAGTTGCCTAAGCATCTCTTAAAAAATTGTCCACATTCAATGCACCTGTTTGGCACAATCCAATTTGATTTATTAGCTCTATACAGATATCGCATACCTATTATGTACCCTTTGATCTACCTATTCTAATCCTCCAATTCTTTCATTTATTAGCTCTATACTCTTTCGCTGCAAGGTCAACTCATTCATTAAATCATTCAGGGTAGGAAAAGTAGAAGAAGGAAGGTCATAACTAGTAGAGGGGATATCTCTACTAGTAGAGGATTCTTGACTCCTACTCCCAGTTCTCCATTTTTCATGGGATTCATATGTCTTTAAATTAGTTTTACTAATGGGTTTCTTAGGGTAAACCCATTCTTCATCATCTCCAGCTTCAACTTTGGAGTGAAGCTCTTACCAAGAGATGATAAAATCCGGTGTCTAAATGCTTTGAAATTGCCCCCAAATCTAAGATTTTTAAGCCCTAGATCAAAATTTTTGTTTTTAAGAGGAAGGGGATGATGAATAGTGGCGGTCGACTGGTCAAAATCACAGTTAAATGTATTTTTTAAGGATCTCACTGTCGACGGGATATTCGGCACCATCAACGAGCTCTATTGAATTAATATCCTAAGTCTCAGAGAAAGTCCGCCGTCGACGGCGTCAAAGGCGTCGTCGGCGAGCTCTATTGAATTGGTTCAACTTCTAAATTTTTGCGATTTCGATCAATTTCAAGCCTCGACGACATCCGTTCAATCAGTATAGACATAAATTTAAGTGATTAAATGATGTACTAACACAAATAAATATTCAAAACACAAAACATCATAATTATATATAAATTTCAAGGGTTACAATACATGTTTCACGACACACCTATGTTTGATATTTTCTCAACCTTAATATATCAATTCAGCATTGTAATCTAAGTCACAATACTCTAAACGCTAAAAACAAACATCTTATGCTCAATCTCAACTATACTGAGATCTAAAAGCAAAATTCTAAAGTAAAGCAAACATAAAGTTCAAATCAAATTACACACATAGACATACATGTAACAAAGTAAATCTACTACTCTTCTGATTCAGTGTTTGCTTCTCCTCTGAGATCACCCATTGATTGAACATGAACGAAGAGGTTATAGAAGGGTCGGTAAAATTCTTGTAAATTCTTCAGTAGTGTCCTCTTCTAACAATCTCATCTTCCTCATCAATCGTATCAAACTATCTTCGATATGTCCAGAGTGAGCAAATTGTTCTTTCATCCTTCAATTTAGATGATCGAAAAAATTATAGATATTGTTAATTGCATTCATAACATTTTGTATCTCTTTCTTCAAATTCTTGATTTTGTGTAGGATCACTAGTGTCTTGTCTGGAACTAAAGGTTGAATAGGAAGTGAATTCTGAGGCGATTGATCCACAATAATAGTCAAATAATAGTCATATCATTTCATTTTCATCTTCATTGGCTGGGAATCTCTCAGTTGGGTCCAAAGGCTTCCAAGGTAGAAGTACCTTTTCCCAATTCTCATAAGAAATTTGGAACTGACTGCAAAGTAAGAAAATTTTTGAAGGATGTCCAAGCCCATTAGTTGATCCATGAACTATCAAGCCCAAAACAGACTTCACAATTATTAATCCAATATCGATCGGTAGTCCCATTTGGATACAGTAATTCAGAATAGCACTTTACTTAGTAACTTTATCGAACCTCATTGTCAGTAATAGTTTTGTAGAAATGAAGAGGTGCTAGTGTTTAAAAATGGGGTTCAGAAGTGTCGCAGAAAAACTAACCTACCTGTTTTCTTTCATTTCCCAGTCTTCAGTTTCATCCATCAAATATTGGTAGTTCTCATTCATCAGGTTTCTTGTCGGGACAAAGTTGGAATAATGATAGACAAGAACATTCTCAATCATATATAACTCATTAATTCGTGCAGGAGTAAAAGTTATTCATCTAACTCGCACATAGACGACTCCCTAGTTGATTCCATGCAAATTAGCATAAAACTCCTTCACCACAGGAACAACTACGGCGACTGTAGTGTAGCACAGCACTTCCCATCTTTGTCCCATAATCATCTCTTCAATTGCCGTTGAAAGATTCTTCAACCCTCGATTCACGAATCATCTTTCCTTGATTAATCTCTTCTTTGTCTGCACTTTGTTGAAGATTCGCTGCGCCTCGGAACTAATGAACTTTCTCCGGTTGAACACTCCTAATCTAGGATTTTCAAGGGAATTGGATGCCATAGAGATGAATTTGGTGGAGTTTCAATTCGTTTTTAGGGAAATACAAACTTAGGAACCGAATTTGGAAGTTTATAGGGAGTCACTCCCGCCTAAAATCGCCGAAAACGGTCATTTCAAACTCCATAAACCGTCATCCCGCCGGTCTCACCGTCGGTACCATCGACAAGCCTTTAGAATTTAATTTCCTGGACTCTCAGGAAAACCCCACCATCGGCGGCGTCAATGGCGTCGTCGGCGCACAAGGCAAAAATTACACAATTTTGCACTGGTCTGAATGCGTTCCAATTTTTTTTTCTATCGATCCAATTTTTATGATGATTCAAGGGTAAATATGAGTATTAGAGTTCAATACTACCACAAACTAACAATAATTTCAAATAAAAATACTATAATCACAATAAAAATAAAGATAACTATGAGTTGCCTCCCTTTACCCTCAAAATACGGCTTTAATCTGTGTCCATTTACTTTAAATCTATTCCCAGTCTTTTGATCTTCAATTTCAACAGCTCTGTAAGTATAAATTTGAGTCACAATAAAGTGTCCTAACCAACGAGACTTCAATTTCCCAGGGAATAACTTCAGCCTTGTATTGTAAAGCAAAACTTCTTGTCCTGGTTCAAAGTTCTTCTGGTTAATTTTTCAATCATGCCATAACTTTAGTTTCTCCTTATAAATTTTGTCCTTATCATAAGATTCATTTCTTAATTCTTCCAATTTATTCAATTGTAAGAATCTCTTCTCACCAGCATCTTTCAAATTATAATTGAATTCTTTAATCGCCCAATATGCTTTATGCTCCAATTCTACTGGTAAGTGACAAGTCTTTCCAAAAATCAGCCCATAATGCGGTATCCAGTCTAGTGGACCAATCTACTCTACTAGGGTTTACAGTCTTCTCAAGTATTTGTTTAATCTCTCTATTAGAAACTTCAGCTAACCCACTGTTTGAGGGTGATAGGAAGTAGAGATTCTATGAATAATATTAAACTTTTATGCCAATCTATGAATGTATTTATTCCTAAAATGGGATCCTCCGTCAGTGATAATCATTCTCGGCATTTTGTATCTAGTGAAAATATTTTTAATTAAAAATTTTGAAACACTTTTAGCATCACAACGATGTAAAACTTGTGCTTCAATCCACTTTGAAATATAGTCTACTGTAATTAATATGTATAAGTTTCCAGATGAAGGAATAAATGGTCCCATGAAATCTAATCTCCAAACATCAAAGATCTCAACTTCTAACATGAAATTTAGAGGCATTTCATTTCTTCTAGAAATATTGCCTACTTGTTGGCATCGATCACAAGTTTTTATGTATCTGTAAACATCTCTACAGAGAGTAGGCCAATATAATCGAGCTTGTAAAATTTTATAAGCAGTTTTATCAATCCCAAAATATCCTCCAAATTCAGAATCATGACATTTCTGAATGATTAGTTCAGTTTCTTCATAAGGTACACATCTTCTCATAATAAAATCCTTACATT
>NW_018253342.1:260428-261184 GCF_001263595.1 Phalaenopsis equestris
TGTTGCTTCAATCTTTGAGGAAACGGTGGTGGAGGTTTCTCCATAGTAATTTTTATTGGTGTAAGTGGATATTCTAAATTTGGATATTCATGATCCTTTTCTTTTTCTGTATCCACTTTCTCTTTTTCAATTTTTGTTTCTTTCTGCACTCTTGTTTTCAATTCTTTTCCACTTCGTAATTATATCATTTTTATCTATTATTTTCCTTGATCTTTAGGATTTAGTTCAAAAGTACTAGGAAAAGTTCCTAATGTTCAGTTACTAAGCGCAATAGCGATATGCCCCAATTGATTTTCAATATCCTTAATAGCAGTTCCTTGATTTTTTAACTGATTTCCTTGCATTTGTAATTGATTTCCTTGATTCTGCAATGGTTGATCCATGTTTAAAACCATCTCTTCCATACACAACATCTTTTCCTTAAATTGAGTGTTACTGTTAATCTAACCTCTCTTACATTAGAAGGAGGTAATAATTTAGATATAACTTGAATTTTTGCAAGGTCTGCTTCCATACCATTTTCCAAAAATTTATGCCCTAACAAAATTCCTCCTGCAACCATAAATTGACATTTCTCCCAATTTAGAACTAAATTAGTTCTTTCGCATAACTCCAAAACCTTTTCAAGATAATTTAAGCATGCGTCAAATGATGTTCCAAATACAAAGAAATCATCCATAAATACTTCCAATCCATCATCAATTAACTTACTAAATATAGACATCATACATCTCTAGAATGTTGTTTACATAATCC
>NW_018253342.1:261334-261853 GCF_001263595.1 Phalaenopsis equestris
ACTATTTGGTCTAAAAATGGTAAAGGGAAGTGACCTTTCCTAGTGACACTGTTTAATTTTCTATAATCGATGCAAATACGCCACCCAATAACTTGTTAATTCGGTATTAATTCAATATTTTCTTTTGTTTCAATAGTCACTCCTCCTTTCTTAGAAACACATTGAATTGGAGTTACCCAAGCACTGTCTGAAACAGGATATATAATTCCAGTGTCCAACCATTTCAAAATTTCCTTCCTGACTACTTCTTTCATCATTGGGTTTAATCTCCTTTGTGGTTTAATCTCTTAATCTCCTTTGTGGATCAACTCTTGGTTTATATTAGTCATCTAGTATAATTCCGTGCATACAGATCGAATGACTGATTCCTTTAATATCAGCTAAGGTCAAACCAAAAGCTTTCTTATATCTTTTTAATGTATCCAAAAGTCTTTGCTCTTGCAAATCATTTAACTCTGAAGATATAATAATAGGTAATGTAGATGAGTTTCCCAGAAACACATACTTCAAGTGGTTAGG
>NW_018253342.1:262137-265190 GCF_001263595.1 Phalaenopsis equestris
AAATGTTCCTTCAATAGATGTTCACTAATTTCCGTGCGAAAACATTCATTATCTCTTTCAATAGCAGGGTATTTCATAGATTTTGCAATGTTAAAAGTCACTTCTTGATCGTTAACTCTCATAGTTAATTCTCCCTTTTGAACATCTATCATAGCTTTTTCAGTAGCTAGAAATAGTCTCCCTAAAATGATAGATATTTCTTTATCTTCCTCCATATCTAAAATAATGAAATTTACAGAAAAGATAAATTTATCAACTTTTACTAACACATCTTCTATAACACCCTTAGGGTAAGTAACTGAACGATCCACTAATTGAAGAGTTACAGGAGTAGGTGAGACTTCTCCTAATCCTAATCTTTTGAAGATTGATAGAGACATAAGATTAATGCTGGCTCCCAAATCACATAAAGCTCTTCCATAAAATTTTTTACCGATAGCACACGGTATAGTGAAACTACCTGGATCTTTTAATTTTGCAGGAAGCTTTTTTTGAATAATTGCACTACACTCTTCGCTCAGTGCAACAGTTTCATTATTAGTGAACTTCCTTTTCTTGTTCAAAATATCTTTCATAAATTTCACATAATTGGACATGTGTTCTAAAGCTTCTACGAAGGGAATATTTGCCATTAATTTCTTAAGAATTTATATAAACTTGGAAAATTATTTATCCTTTTTGTGTTGCTTCAATCTTTGTGGAAACGGTGGTGGAGGTTTCTCCATAGTAATTTTTATTGGTGTAAGTGGATATTCTAAATTTGGATATTCATGATCCTTTTCTTTTTCTGTATCCACTTTCTCTTTTTCAATTTTTGTTTCTTTCTGCACTCTTGTTTTCAATTCTTTTCCACTTCGTAATTATATCATTTTTATCTATTATTTTCCTTGATCTTTAGGATTTAGTTCAAAAGTACTAGGAAAAGTTCCTAATGTTCAGTTACTAAGCGCAATAGCGATATGCCCCAATTGATTTTCAATATCCTTAATAGCAGTTCCTTGATTTTTTAACTGATTTCCTTGCATTTGTAATTGATTTCCTTGATTCTGCAATGGTTGATCCATGTTTAAAACCATCTCTTCCATACACAACATCTTTTCCTTAAATTGAGTGTTACTGTTAAATCCTGGAGGATAAGAAGGTCTATAATTAACATTTCCTTGGTTGAATGAATTTTCTAATGGGTTCACTGAGTTGTTTGCCCATTGTTGATTTGTAGAAGAATTCTTATTCTAATTAAAATTAGGATGATTCTTCCAACCTGGGTTATAATAGTTCGAATAAGGGTTGTTGGGTCTATTATTAATAGCATTTAAAGTCTCATACGAAGGTTGAACATCCACAAATTGCCCAGATGAATTCTCTTCAATCATAGTAGGTGTTGGAGAATAATTCATTCCATAATGATCTAATTTTTTTAATATTGCAGCAATCTACGAAGCTAACATAGATATTGCATCAGAATCGTGGATACTAGCTACTCATTTAGGATTTACCCTTTCAGAGGGCCATTGAAAATTGTTGATAGCCATCTCTTCTATTAATGAATAAGCCTCATCAAAAGATTTTGACATTAAAGAACCACCAGTCGCAGCATCTATAATCGATCTAAGAGATTCCACTAATACATTGTAAGAAGTTTGAATTATCAACCAATCTGGTAACAAATGATGTGGGCACTTCCTAAGAAGATCTTTAAATCTCTCCTAAGCTTCATATATCGACTCTCCATCAATCTGACAAAATGATTATATGTCATTTCTAAGTTTAGTAGTTTTGGATGGAGGAAAATATTTGGATAGAAATTTCTGTGAAAGTTCTCCCCAAGTTCTAATAGATCCAGGTGCTAACGAGTTTAACAACATCTTAGCCTTATCCCTAAGTGAAATAGGAAAAAGTCTAAGTCTAACAGCATCGTTCGAAACTCTGTCATATTTAAAGGTAGCATAAAGGTCTAAAAACTAGTTAGGTGTAAATTAGGATCTTCATTTGGTGTACCTCCGAATAGATTATTTTGTACCATTTGGATAATAGCAGGTTTGAGCTCAAATGAATTAGCAGCTACAACAGAATTTTGAATAGATAAGTGAATTTGATCTGCGTAGGACTTGCATAATCTCGTAGAGGTCTCGATTGATGTTCATTTTCTATTCATTGATTGTTCATGTTGTTTTCCATTGTGTCGGGATTTCTAGGTTCTCTTCTTAGTTTTCTAATTCTCCTAACAGTGCATTCTAATTCCGAATCGTAGGATATAAGATTTTCAGGTCCAAATTTACGCAAGTACATAGAAAAAAATGTTAACTAAATATGAAAATAAGTTACAATTCCAGTAAAAACTTTTTAATAGTCCTAAATTGTCTGTTACTCTAATTATGATTCTTGTTTACTCTCCGACAATAGCGCCAAAAACTTGACAGCGACTTTATATATGCTTAAAAATACATGAATTTAATACTGCTGCAAGAAGATTTAATTCCTCGGCAACGGCACCAAAAACTTGTCAACAGTTATAGATTCGATAAAGATGTATATATAACAAATTCAATAACGATTAAATCACACTTATCAATGCAAGTATACGTATCGCTCAAGTAATACAGGGCTCTAATTGAGTCCTAGATATCAATCCCATAGGAAATAATATTAGAAGCTACGAACTAAGATTTAGAAAATCAATACTTAATCACAACAATATAATTCAAACTGCTTATCTGTCATTAATAGACAATTGAAATAAATATGTAATTTTAATAACTCTTAAATAACTAATTCTACTAATAAAGTTTCTAATGTGAAATTCAATATATAAGAAAGCATCCTTCTCCTTGTAAAGAAATTAAAGTGGATGGATAAAGTAAATTAGTTCAAATTGGATTGTGCCAAACAGGAGCATACCTATTTTTTACCATTTGGTCCAAGCATAAACAACATTGACTAATCATATGCTTGGTTACTGAATCTGCTGCTAGGATGGGAGGATACCGACTCTCACTTTGGAGCTTCCACGTTCCCCTCATCTGAGCGCTAACATCTACACTTCAGCACCCAAA
>NW_018253342.1:265268-275628 GCF_001263595.1 Phalaenopsis equestris
AACTTTCAAGGACTTTGACCTCCCTAAATCTTGGAAGTAATCTTCACTTTAATTGTAAAACTCAACATATTTTAACAAATCAATTGGCCAGATTGAAAGTAAATTAAGATTGAAGTGAAAATATCATCACAACTTCTTTAACATTTTCATGGCTCAACCAATTCACATCATCATTTCACAAAATCTGAAGATAAGGAGAATGACAAAGAAAATTACTCAGAACTCATGGGGAAGATACGACAAAACTCAGAATTTATATATAAAAGCAAAGTCATACAAACTACAACAAGTAAATAACACTATCTCTAATTCCTCCCCAAGCAAACTTCTCGAAGTTCCTCTGAATCTCTTCCTTCCTTTACAGCACACAAAATTCTTCTTCGAAGCATCAAGGAGGAAGAAATCTCTCACTTTCCCTCCACTCTTATGATCTCTCACAGAATTCCTGACAATCTAACCCTAAATTAAACTCTCTACACACTATTGGAATATCCTGGATGTTGTTCCCCCCTTTCAATTTTAGGCCAAAATCTTTTTTTAAAGTTGTAAAAGAGTTTTTCCAAGAGTTGCCTAAGCATCCCTTCAAAAATCGTCCACATTCAATGCACCTTCAATGCGCCTTTGGAAATACCCGTCGATCTCGCCGTCGGCGGCCTCGTCGGCGGCCTCGAGGGCATCGTCGGTGGGCCTTCTAAAATATTTGATCTGGACTCACAGGAAAATCTCGTCGTCTGCACCATTGGGCTCGCCGTTTGCGCCCTAGTTCAAATCTTCATATTTTGGTCATTTTCGCTCCAAATTTGCTCTTTTTTGCATCTTTTTGCTCCAACGATCATAATTCATCATACCTGTAGCAAAACATCAAAAATACCCTTTTTAAAAGTGTAATATCATCAAAATTAGTGTAAAATATGTATATAAATCAGTACATTATTTTTGTGAAAAATCTCAACATTTTTTTCCTTTGGTCAACTACCGCTGACTAGACGCCGTCAGTCGATGTTCTAACTTGAAAAGCTAGTAACTCTTTCTCATTTGTGGGACTCTATAATAATCAATCAATAGTGGATTTTTGCAATTGGACCAGACCCGTGGTTTTTCCCTTTCCAAGTTTTCTATGTAAAAGTTTCTGGAGTCATCAGTGCTTGTTTTTTTTTTCTTTTTCAACTGTGTGTGCGCTGAATTCTCGTACAATGCTAAGACGATAATTTGTTACTCTACAGATGTAGATTTTTTAGCATGCATAAGTTTGGCGCTGTGTGTGGGAAACAAGGTACTGTTCGAAATTTTCTTCAACTCAAGAAGTTGATCCCCTAATTCGTTTCCAATGATGTATTCTTTACGTCTTGAAGAACTTCTCATAAGCATTCTTTCAGGTTGGGGGGCAATCTTCACTGCAGTCTCGAAAGGTCGTTCACACCAACATCCCAAGCATAATTGTAGTGAAGTTGTCTTCCGTATCTTATTCAGACACAGTATTTCACAACTTCTTCGAGGCTATTGAGGGGGCAAATTTTCACTGCATTCTCGAAAGGTCGTTCATGTCAACATCTCGGGCACGACTGTGGTGGAGAAGTCATCCCATATTTCATTCAGATTACAAGCCTACAAAAATCTCTCATGTACTGGGAGGAAATCGTCACCGCAAATAATGCTTCTGCAGCACCCCTCATTGTATTGAAGTTCCTCTTCAACCATATAAGGAAGTTGATCTCTTTAAGGCTCCATACTTAAGCTGTTTTACAAGCTCACATGGAAAACACCCCAGCTGAGGGGCAAAAAGATTCAAAAGCAACAATTGGCAAGTCGTTAAACATTTTTCTTGAGTATGACTGCAACCATATTTCTAAGAAAATATACGATCGATTGCAACCTACACCGAGAAATGCAGAGCATCTCTAACACCTCATTCTGAGATTAATCAATCCCCGTGGGACTCGATTCTATCTCTTCCATTACAAGCTGTAGTTGTCAAGCAAAGGCTTCAACGTACAACTTCGTATAGGTCAAAAATCCTTTGTGGATTTCCTTCGACCTCTTCCATAACATGTTACGGTCTTCAAGCAAAAGCTTCGACCAACAACCTAGGATAGGTCAACCACATAAGTGGATTTCATATGACTTTTTTCATTACGAGTTAATACCGTCGAGCATCTCCTGTTACACAACTCAGAACTGGTCTTACATCATCAATGGGTTCTTTTTTCTACCATGCCACTAAAAATCAAGCCCAAAAGGCAGGACCCGATAAGAAGCTACCATGTCACTGGAAGACAAACCTAAGAGGGTTTCCACTGTAAAACCTCAGAAGGCTACAAGACTTAGAAGAATTTCGCACAACTGAGAAGCCACAATAACCGTGGAAGAAGCAAAGGAAATACATTATCATCATCTACAAATTTCATATCTAATTGTAAATAATGCTACGAAGACAAACATATATTTATACAAGAGCAACAAATCCGCTCATCTTTCAATAGAGTTGACATCGTCTCCCCAAAAAATAGTACTTCTAATGATCGTCAAGGGGTCTCCCGATATCGCCACCACATAAACATGAAATATTCTCCTCAAAGTGCGACAACAAAACTATAGTATTTCTTCAACACCTTTAAAATGTTCAAGGGTGGCACGGAGTCTCCTCTGAAATACACTGCATAAACGAGAAAGAAGATCACATTGTTTGTCTGCTACGCAGAACAGGGATGACTTTCCTCTTCACCGCAACGAGAAAAAAGATCTTGTTACTTGTCTGCTATGCAAAACAGGGATGACTTTCTTCTTCACCACAACTCTTCACCACGACACACCATTGCAATACATCGCCACTACTCATCACGACGCAATGCGTCGCGCCGCCACATCGCACTACCGCGATGCATCGTCACGATGCACTGCAGCAACTCTACCCCTTCTCATTTAGCCCTATTTATAGGCTGAAAAATAGATGGGGCCATTAAATGCTCATTAATCAAAAATAGAAAATTTATATAAGAAAAACTTTTTCCAACTTTCCGCCAATCCAATTTGCGCTTCCCGCAGTTTGGCTTAAGCGCGTTTCATCGATTCTTCTGTTTCCGTCGTTTGAAATTCCCATAATTCATTATGCTAAAAGGTAATATTAATTATGCGTGTATTAAAGGATTATCAAACCAAATTAAAAGATTTGCAAAAGCTGTCAAAGCATTCCGTAAAAAATACTTTACTCGGTTTTCACAAAGGATCTACCCGTAGACATCGCAACACGGTACCAAATCCTTTGTGATGTCTACGGGTAGATCCTTTGTGTTGCGATGTTTACGGGTAAAGAGTTGCGATGTCTAATCGCAACACAGGTACCAAATCTCCACCTAATTGTAATACCTGTTTTGCTCGGTTTTCATGACTCTACACTTAGGTGGAGATTATACTTTCGTAAAAAAATTGGGGAAGAAAGATGGAAAACTTGCCTTGTTTATCACTGATGATGAATCTGTTGTTCTTGCATCATTAGTGATAAACAAGGCAAGTTTTCCATCTTTCTTCCCCAATTTTTTTACGAAAGTATAATCTCCACCTAAGTGTAGAGTCATGAAAACCGAGCAAAACAGGTATTACAATTAGGTGGAGATTTGGTACCTGTGTTGCGATTAGACATCGCAACTCTTTACCCGTAAACATCGCAACACAAAGGATCTACCCGTAGACATCACAAAGGATTTGGTACCGTGTTGCGATGTCTACGGGTAGATCCTTTGTGTTGCGATGTTTACGGGTAAAGAGTTGCGATGTCTAATCGCAACACAGGTACCAAATCTCCACCTAATTGTAATACCTGTTTTGCTCGGTTTTCATGACTCTACACTTAGGTGGAGATTATACTTTCGTAAAAAAATTGGGGAAGAAAGATGGAAAACTTGCCTTGTTTATCACTAATGATGCAAGAACAACAGATTCATCATCAGTGATAAACAAGGCAAGTTTTCCATCTTTCTTCCCCAATTTTTTTACGAAAGTATAATCTCCACCTAAGTGTAGAGTCATGAAAACCGAGCAAAACAGGTATTATACTAGGGTGACGCTTGACACTTGTTGGAAAATTTACATATGGTATCCCTAAAGTTAAATTAATTTGTAGAGAGTTTGAAATTCTGAAACTTAAAGGGTGGTGGAAGTTTGGCATCTTAGATGGGAGGCATTTATTAATTCATCTTGCTAATGATGAGGATTACACTAGGTTGTTCTCTAAATGTTTCTTACGCATTGAAAATAGGATCATGAAATTTCTTAAATGGTCGGCGGAGTTTGAATCTAAATCTGAACTACCTGTGATACCGGTATGGATTAGATTCACAGGCCTTAAATTGCATCTCCTTAACCATAAGATATTGTTCTGTTTAGCTGCCGCATATGGGAAACCGCTCAAAATGGACATGACCACCTTTGCTCTCACAAGGCCATCAGAGGCCTGTATCCTCATTGAAAGAGATATTAACCATTCTGTAATGAAATCTGGATTGGCTCACAACATTGGGGCTATTGCTAGCAAGTAGAAATTGACCGTCACTCTCCATATTGTACACACTGTCTATGTTTGGACACCACACAAGTCAATGTTTCAAATTAAATCCTCACCTTAAAGAGAACCTTTGAAATCGCTCAATAGATGAGGCACCAATTAAAATAACTGGAAATCAGAAGACTAATCTATATGGAAACATTACCATTGTTGATTCTCAAAACCAACTAGTTGAGCCTCAAAATGAAGCGGTGGTGCTTCCAACTGTAGCAACAATTACTCACTCTTTACCAAATGTTGTTGCATCCTTGTCTTGCTTGGAAAATGATGCTAATATATATCTTACACCTGCTACCAATAATGATATTCCCCAAGAGTCTTTTTCTCCTACTTTGCAAGATACTGCTGTTGAATGTAATGTGCAAACCGAGCAAAACAGGTAACAAGATGTGGAAGATCGCCCCCTTCATAGTTCATGTCAAGATACTCCCTCTCTCCCTATATAAGGAAACACTAATGATATGGTCCCTGTTATGGCTCCTGACCTTTTGACACCCACTCCCTCTTTTGTACAGGTATCTCTTCAGGAAGCTACTAATAATTTAGATGTTAAATGGCAGGTACAGAGACACTCCAGAAGGAAAGGCAAAAAATAGATGGAACTTGTGAAGTTTAATGACCCAAACAGCTCAACAGAAGGCACATATCACTTTGATGGTGAGTAGGCAGTTAATCCTACTAGATCTTCTAGTAGGATAGCTTCCAGACACCATGTTTAAAATTTTAACATGGAATATTAAGGGAGTGGCTGACCCTTCCTCCCTTAATAGATTGAAGCACTTATGTAGGGTCAATAAAATATTTATCTTTGCTATTTTGGAGCCCATGGTGACCGTCAGTACAAACAAAATCCTTAGTCATTTCAAAAGCTACCACCATTTTTGTAACAAAAAAAAATTGGCTTTTCTGGAAGAAGAACGTCACACTCTCCATTATGGAGGATGATGAGCAATTTGTATTAAGTCAATATAAAATGGAAGATTATGTTGGCTGGGCCACTTTTGTTTATGCTAGCTCCTTATTAAAAGATAAATATCTTTTGTGGCAAAAAATTGAAATCATGAGGAACACTCTTTTTGAAAATTGGTTTTGTGGTGGAGATTTTAATATGATAATGAAGCCTATAGAAAAAAAAGGAGGGGGAAAGTGTGATATACCTCTTATTAAAAAAATTTTAATTTTTATCTCCACGGGTACTCCTTTCACATGGAGAAGAGGTTTGCTATCTCAATAGCTTGACCGTTATATGGGAAATAGCTTCTTATTAAATCAATTTCCCATCATTCAAGTTCAACAATTAAACTCTGCCTCCTTTGATCATAAGCCTATAATGTTAACTTTAGCTTTCAATGACAAACATGTTATATCTATCTCATTTCAAATTCTTTAACATTTGGACTACTCATGAGTCTTTTTTGAGCTTGGTGAAACAGGCTTGGAAGATTGATATGGTTGGCTCTCCTTGATACATTTTATGGCAACTTCACAAAAAAGTCATTGCCCATCTACGAAAGTGGAATTTTCAAGTTTTTGGGAATGTTCATCAAAAGGTTTCTGAGGCACAAAGCGTTCTTGATCAACTGAAGGCACAAGATACCAGTACCCTTGGTTGGGTTGATTCTATGGCTAAATCTCGGTTGAATCTCCTCACGGCTATAAATTTGGAGGAGGTGCTACTACAATAAAAAGGTAATGACATATCCTTTATAGTTGGAGATCGTAATAATAACTATTTTCATGCTACTCTTAAACACAGGAGAAATATCAACAGCATTTTGAGAATCAAAAGTATGGAGGGGGCATAATCACTAATACAAATGCTATTGGTGAAGACGGTGTAACAAATTTCATTTTCTCTTTCAATCAATAGTGGACACACTCCCTATTGACTTTACTCTTTTTCAGGATAATAAGGAGTTCATTAATTTCCTTACTCTATCACATATACCTGATGAGGCTAAGATATACTCTGCTTTTCAATCCATTAATCCAAACAAAGCCCCTAATCCTGATGGTTTCTCCTCCACTTTCTATTTACACTCCTAGAATATCATAAAGAGAGAAGTTATTTTAGCCATTCAAAGCTTCTTATGTGGTGAAAATCCTAGGAGTTATTTTACCTCTACCACTATTGTACATATTCCTAAAACCAATGACAAGTTAACTTGGAAAAATTTTTGTCCCATCTCTCTTACTTTTGTTATTTCCAAGGTTATAAGCAGAATACTTGTCACTAAACTACAGCAACATCTTCCCTAACTCATAGCCCCACAACAATCTGATTTCATTAAAGGTGGAGAGATCACCAATAATATTTTGCTGGCTCACGAACTAATTGAAGATTTGGATAAAAAATGTAGAGGAGGGAACATGGTCATCAAACTTGACATAGAAAAAGCTTTTAATACTATAAGCTGAGAATTCATTCTAAATGTTCTGACCGCCAGAGGTTTCAAGAGAGATTTTTGTTTTCTTATCACAAGGTGGCTGGAGGCCAATCATTATGGCGTGCTTGTTAATGGAAAAACTTATGGTTTTTTTTGCCTTAAGGGGTATAAAGCAAGGGGATCCGCTATCCCCAACCATTTTCATTCTTGCACTGGATTATTTTTCTCGACTCATCAACCGAACTCAAATTCAACATGCATGCTCACTTTACTCATACAAGTCTAAAATCGTAGTTAGCCACCTTGCCTATGCTGATGAAGTTATTATCTTCTCCAACGCTAGTAAGAATGTGATTAAGGGCATTATGAATATCCTTGAAGATTTTCAGAATTCCTCTAGTCTTCTTTTCAACAGATCTAATTACTCCCTTTATTTTGGCAAATATGTCTCCACTCATATTGAAAATTGGGTCACTAACTACACTGGCTATAAATATGCTAAGCTCCCTATAAAGTATCTTGGTGTTGATATTCTTAGGGGAATGAGGAAACAAAATTAATTTGATGAGGTGGAAGATAAGATTAAATCAAGGATTATGGATTGGAGAAACATTTTTTTATCTAATGGTGGTCGCCTCACCTTGCTCAAAAGTGTGCTCTTTAGTTTGCCTCTATATGCTTTACAGGTTATTAAGGCTAAAAAAAGCACATTGAGAAACCTTGAAATTCTTTTTAACAAATTTATCTGGGCTGGAGTTGGCACGGGCAAAATTTGGGTAAATTGGTCAAAGTTCTCTATTCCTAAATTCTCCAAAGGCCTTGGTTTCAAAACTTTATAGCAAATTGTTGACATTAATATGTGCAAGCTTTGGTTTAAATTTCGTGTCGGGGAATTCCTTTGGGCTAAATTCTTATATTATAAATACTGTCAGAATGCCCATCCATCGACTGTGGCTTGGAAAACTGGTGACTCTAAATTCTGGAAGGCCATTATTGCTGCTAGAAATGTTGCTTCTAAGTTTATTTTTTTGGAAGTTAGTGATGAAAAAATCTCCTTTTGGCACGACCATTTGGGTACCTCTGATCTTACTACCTTTCCTCATTCAGACACTAACTCAAATATGCAGATATCTGACGTTTGTAATGGTAGAATTTGAAATATTGACTTATTAAAGACCATGGCGGGAGATTTAGCTCTTTCTTTTGCTACTACGCCTGTAAACACTAGTGGGGCAGATAAACCTCGGTGGAAATTCATTTCAAAGGAATCTACTACTAAAATGATATATAAAAGTTCTTATAGTTATCCTAAATGGAAATAGAGCTCTTTCATATGACACCCTCCAATCTCTTCTTCTACTTCCATTTTCCTCTGGAGATACTTTCACTCTCTTTTGCCCCTTGATGATATGCTAAAGTTAAAGGGGTTAAAATTAGCCTCGGTGTGCAACATTTGAAAGGGAGAAGTTGAATCATCCAATCATTTGGTTTTTCAATGTTATTTTGTAAAATAAATTTGGAGTGATGTGGGTGCTTTACTTGGTGTGCACTGGCCTTCTATCTTTAGGCTGGAAAATTTTGTTGAAGCCTCGAAGAATGTCATCTCTTCCATCCTAAGATGATTTATTTTCCTGTAATGGTACTTTGGTTTATCTGGATTGCTAGGAATGATTATAAGCATCACTCTTCGCCCCCCCCCCCTCCTTGTCCCGTCTCTTTTATCATGACAAATTTCTATAAAGTTGTTGAGCAACTAATAACGCCATTGCTTCATCAAACTGGGTTGGTAAGAAGAGGCCCACCTTGGTTAGATGGTCACCACCTTTATCTGGATGGATGAAGGCTAATATTGACGTTAGTTGGTCCAAAATTGTTGCTTCTGCTGGTGGTGTGTTTAGAGATAATTATGGTAGGTGCCGCGTCTTTTTTGCCTCACCAATTCTTGCCTCCTCACCACTTGAAGCTGAATGCTACGTCGTGCTATTGGCTTTAAAAGTTACTGCCTCTTTAAATTTCAAAAAAGTCAATATTGAGACTGATTCACAATGTCTGTATAATATCCTTATCGACAAGTCGGAGCCAGCTTGGAAATATTATTTGCTTGCTACAACGTATAAAACATGAGATCACCAAAAATCAACTTCAAATTCTCTTTAATTTCATACATCAGGAAGGAAATGTTCCTTTTGATTGGCTATCTAAATTAAGCTTAAATGCTGCTCTGGGGGGCACTACCCCCCTTCCCCTCTCCGTAAATTTATTCTTAGTGATATGATGGTTTCACCTTATTTAAGATACTGATTTTTTTGTTGTTGTGGTTTTCATTGAGTTGCTGCCTGCCTCTTGTGATGGAAAATTTGGGCATTGGACATCGTATATTATTTATAGCAAATATGTGGTTCTTAAAATTGGAGGCGCAATGCTCCTTTTATTTCATTATTCTAGAGTCATGAGTATTACTGCTCCACTCAGCACCTTAAAAATCAACTCTTGGAGGCCCATGGCTCCGAATTACCGGAAGGGTGGTTGTAGCTTTTCTTTTGCTTATTTTGCTTAGAGTATGTTACTGGGCTTTGTTGCGGAACACTGGAAAAGGGCGTTTTGTGCTTTCCTGTTTGGGTATTTTGGATGTGAGCCTACTCAATAAGGAAGCATTGTCATACGATTTACTATATCCTTCTTTTCTGCATACGGAATGGAGTTCTATGGTCCTTTCGGATTGGGGGGGTCTGTTGTTGTAGAGAGCATTATATTCTTATTTTTACATTATATGATGGATGACATTACTTTATTTGCATGGAGGCCCATGGCTCCACTATTATCCTCATTAAGAACCATTTGGGAGGCCCAGGGATCCTTAATCTCTTTATCTTTGAATGGATTGTGTCGAGGGTTGGTTTGGGGGATCTCTCCTATTTGCTTTTGTCCTTTCTGTTATCTGTGAATGGATTTTGTAATTTCTTTGGAGAGCTGTGTGCTCAAAAGGCCGTGGTTTTCCCTTTGCTCTTGTCTGGACTGGAGGCTCTATGTTGCGGGGCTCTCGTGTCGGTTTCTTGCACTTTGACCACTTACATCCTCTTTTATTTCTTTGCTGTTTTTTCTGTTTCTGAGCTGCAGGTTTGGAATCCTCTTGGAACTGCTTTTTCAAGCCTTTCCCAACCTTTTGGTTGTCTTTTCTCAGGCTCAAAAACTGCTTTACTTAATCTCTCTTTTATACATGTTCACATGGGTATACTACACTATTTGGGCATGCATTTTGATTGGATACATGTAATTTTGAGCTACTATATCTATCCTTTATATTTTTTTCTTTTTTTTTTGGTGGAGTTGTAATGTGGAAGGAGGAACCCCTAGGAACTGTGGTAATCACTATAATTTTTCTTTTTGTAGTGGGGATCCTCTTGCCCTCCAAATT
>NW_018253342.1:275695-283151 GCF_001263595.1 Phalaenopsis equestris
TATATATATATGCAAAAAAATACTATACAATTGATACGCCACCAACAAATTTTCATCATCCTTCACAAATCTCGAGGCATGATACGAATACATTTTAAGCAGGATACATTCAAATTTTGATATAGTCATACAGAGCTCCGATTTCAGCAAACTTATAGTCAAACTGATCAGCTCGATGAAACAGACCTAATGATATGAAAGTCAGGAAAGTCAGTCCAATCCGATCCAATCCGAGTCAAATCAGGCTCGGATCAAGTCATTAAACCACTATTACAGGATTTTCGGATGCATTTTACAGGTCAAACGGATGTCAAATCTAGCAAGTTTATAGTCAAATCGAGCGTCTCGACAAGACGAATTCAGCGATCCCAAGATTTCTCAATTTTGACATTGTTAAGGCACTCAAATGTCCATTAATCATCATCTGATCAAGAGAAACTCTCCGGACCGTCTGATCAAAATGGTTTATATTCCTGCATTAATTGCACTCAAAACACTATAAATAGAGTCTCACCCTTCACATGAAAGTGGGAGGCTGGAGAGACAACTGGAGGCTCTGAGAAAGAGCTCAAGTCCAATATCATCTTTGCCACCGCCGACCTCTGTTGACCACCCCCGACCACCGTCGACCACCGCTGACCTCCGTCGGCGACCACCTACCACCGTTGACCACCACCGACTGTAGGTCACCTCCGTCGACCTCTGTCGACCACCGTCAACCACCGTCGTCACGACTGACCTCCATCGACCGTCCTCGACTACCGTCGACTGCTGCTAACTAAACTTCGTCAGTCGACGTTATAATTTGGAAAGCTAGTAGCCCTTTCGCGTTTGTGGGACTCTGTAATAATCAATCAATATTGGATTTTCACAATTGGACCAGATCTCGTAGTTTTTTCCCTTTCCGGGTTTTCCACGTAAAAGTTTTTGGAGTCGTCACAACTTGTTTTTTTCTTTTTCATCTGTGTGTGTGCTAAATTCTCGTAAAACGCTAATACGATAATTCGTTACTCTACCGCTGCGGATTTTCCAGCACGCATCATGTCTCAAATCTGTATCAAATTCATCAGTCTTTTTTCTTAGATTGGAACCAAAATTTTTTATGCAAATATAAATTGTAAAACAATTCAAACTAATTTTAAAGTATAACATGCTTGTTTTTAACCTGACTTCACATTATATTTTCTTACAAAAATATATTATATTGAAAAAAAGCTTAAATTAGCTTTATTGGTTGCCTGTTCAAATTCAGTATAAACCAAAAACCGTCAATTTCATAAGTGATGTAAATGTCTCAATAAAATGACATTAAAGGATTAAGTGGTAGGTTTGTAAATATTCCTGAAGGAATTTGAGTAACTCATTTCATTCTTTTACAACGGTTTTTTGACTTATCCAAGTACTTAATGCAATCTAACATGAATTTCATTTGTGCCTGAAAATTTTTCAAATCGATATTTAGCCGTTTAAAGCAACAATTTACACGTTGATGGTGGTTGTAATCGCTAATAATCGCATTTGAGTATTTCAACCATCAGAATATTACAGAAGCGGCTATCCGTTTTGTCTGGTCACGGCCTAGCTCGTTGATCTTTTGTAACGTGATTAAAGAAGGAGCTTGACGCAATCTCTTCACCAGTTTACTTTTCTGCTCGATTACTCGCAAGAAGGTTAAGGCCAGCACAACCATTTTTTTCCGGTTTTTTGCTAGCAACCATAGGTTTCCTGCTTTCGTCATTCATGGATTGTCATTCAAACCACCTCTATACCAAATTTAGCCATTCCTATCAAACTGTAGAGTTCATTTTTTTAGAATATTTATGACATTCATAAAATTTCTTCTTAATTTTTTGCAAATCAAGATAATTTCATAGACATGTAAATCCAAGAACTTGAACAATGTCATTTTTATGAAAATTTACTAAGAAACATCAAATGAATCGTGATTCATAATGCTTTTCCTTGGAGTTTTGTAAACTATGATTCCTCGCTCTTTGCCCAGATTTTGCACTTTATATATAATTCTTAAATGGAAAAAAAAATGATACTTAAATGGGAGGAGAGGGGACCGTGAGTTACACAATCTATTGTATTTTTGATCAACTGTTTCATTAACATTTAATAATGTAATTCGTATTTTGAATCAATTAATTTTGAAATATCATATTAATTATTAAATTATGAATTATTAATGGGTATTAGTATTTCATTTAATAACAGTCAAATTATTTACGTTACAACTTTTCACCTTTTCTTTAAACGCATTTCCAACCGTTCATTTTATTCTATGTGACTTGCAGGGAAGATGGTCTCGATTGGAGAAGCTCCAACAAGAGGCAGTGCAGCAGCCACTGCTAGTTTGCGTAGGCGGAGAACAGGTGGCGGCGGTGCTTCTGCAGGAGGAGCTGCACAAAAAATGCTACAGTTCTACACCGATGACAATATTGGCCTCAAGATATCTCCCAACACTGTGCTTATCATGAGTGTGGGATTCATCGTTGTTGTTGCATTGATGCATGTGTTTGCTAAGTTGTATCTGGTTGGCACCTAATCGTAGTTGATATTTTAGCTCGTGGAATAGTTTGATTTCATGTGAAAATAAAAATTGTAGACTTTGTTTGCTTTTCCAAAGTTATTATACTTAGATGAGTCATTTAAGAAGAATATAAATAAAGCTTTTGGCGATGCAATCTTGAGAAATTTTTAATATCAAACACACACTTGCACGCATAAGTTTGTAATCCCAAATTATTTGTAGCAGTAAAACACGATTTTGAGACTACCTAAAAATTACGTGGTATGTATGTAAATCTACTTTTTTCTCATATAATATTAATTTTTTGTCAACTTTTTAATATTATTTAAATATAGTTTTTTTATTTTTTTTCTTAAAGAAAAATTTGAGGGAGACAGATTCTTAAAAATAAAATTTTACAGCGTGCTAAATAAAAGAGAATTTTTATGTAACATTTTTTATAAAAAGAATAAAATTACAATATTTATAGTAACTTCAAAAAAATAATATATTTTATAAGCGTTTTACTAAGACAACCGCCCCAAGCCAATAACAATGTAGAGTGGTGCGATCATTAAGAAAAAAAGCTAGTAAAAAATGTGATTTTAGCTGAAGTTGATTCCAAATTTTGACAAAAATTTATAAAATAGTTTTCAGCGAGACTAATTTTCACCCACCAAAAACTATTTCTCTTTCGCTTTTCCAAAATTTTCATATTTTAGATTAGATTAGTCTTTTTTATTTTATTTCAAAAATTTCTGATTACAATTTGTCAGCCATCCATTGACTCAAAAATTAAATCTAAAATAAGCTAAATGGCATTGATTTGAACTCATAATCTCTCATAAATAATACGTATGATACTATCAGTAATTTCATTTTATAAATTGCTTATGTGATGTCTCAAATCTGTATCAATTTCATCAGTCTTTTTTATTAGATTGGAACAAATTTTTTTAAAGAAAATGTAAATTGTAAAACAACTAATTTTAAATTATAACATGCTTGTTTTTAAACTTACTTCACATTATATTTCTTACAAAAATATATTATATTGAAAAAAAGCTTAAATTAGCTTTATAGAAGTATGAATAAAAAACAGTCGATTTCATAATTGATCGTAAATGTCTCAATTAAATGACATTAAAGGAATGAGTGGTAGGTATGTAAATATTCCTGAAGAAATTTGAGTAACTCGTTTCACTCCCTTACTACTGCTTTTGACTTTTAATGCAATCTGAAATGTATTTGAATTGTGCTTGAAAATTTTTCAAATTCATATTTAGCTTACTAAAGCAGCAATTCACAAGATGAAGGTTGTCGTAATTATTAATAACCGCATTTGACGCTTTCAGCCATGAGAATATTACAGAAGAGGCTGTCCATTTTTGTCAAGTGACATCTTAGCTCGTTGTTCTTTGGTAACGTGATTAAAGGAGGAGTTAGACGCAATCTCTTCACCAGTTCGGTTCACTTTGCTGCTCGATTACTCGCAAGTAGGTTAAGGCTAGCACAACCTTCTTTTTCCGGTTTTCTGCTAGCAACTTTAGGTTCCGTGCTTCCGTCATTTATGGATTGTCATTCAAACCACCTCTATACCAAATTTAGCCATTCATATCAAACTGTAGATAGAGTTCATTTTTTAAGAATATTTATGGCAGTCATAAAATTTCTTCTTAAATTAATGCAAAATAAGATAATTTCATAGACATGTAAATCCAAGAACTTGATCAATGTAATTTTTATGAAAATTTAACTAGAGACATCAAATGAAACGTGATTCATGATGATTTTCCCTGGAGTTCCGTAAACTATGATTTCTTGCTCTTTGCCCAGATTTTGCACTTAATATTTAATTCTCAAATGGGAAAAATTTTACACTTAAATGGGTAGAGAGAAGACCGAGAGTTACACAATCTATTTTTAATGAAATGTTTCATTAACATTTGATAAATTAATTTGTATTTTGAAGCATCACATTAATTATTAAATTATGAATTATTAATGAATAATGTTTAAATATTAATATTTTACTCAATAACATTCAAATTATTTGCGTTACAAATTTTTTGCCTTTTCTTTATCGCATTCTCAAACATTCATTTTATTCTATGTGACTTGCAGGAAAAATAATCTCGATTGGAGAAGCTCCACTAAGAGGCAGCGCAGCAGCAACTGCTAGTTTGCGTAGGCGGAGAACAGGTGGCGGTGGTGCTGCTGCAGGAGGAGCTGCACCACCAATGCTACAGTTATACACCGATGACATTATAGGCCTCAAGATATCTCCCAACACTGTCCTTATCATGAGTTGTGGGATTCATTGTTGTTGTTGCATTGATGCACGTGTTTGCTAAGCTGTATCTGGTTGACACCTAATCGTAGTTTCTTGCCCGTTTAATAGTTCGATTTCATGTGAAAATAAAAATTGTATACTTTGTTTGCTTTTCCATGAAGATTATACATAATTTTTTTTTGCAATGCAATCTTGAAGAAATCTCTCGTATTTACTGTAAACGTGCTATGTTGGTGAAACTTTACGTTATTGCGCAGGAATTGATTCTTTATTCAGATTCCTTTGGGTTGTAATTCGGCACACATCATCAAATTCTGAAGTATTTACTTTTTACATTTATAGTACTCAAATCTTTCATATTATATAGAAAAGACCAACATTTTAAATTTTAGAAGGTAAAATAAAACTTTACAAATATATGTATTGTGGAATTTAGGTAAAAATTAATGTTTTAGTGTTAGACATGTAAATACATAAGAATTGAGTGGTCCGTATGCCAATCTTTCCTTTTTCTTACTACTAGGCAAATTAGCAATTATGTTGATGAGTAAGTAAGTATTGGTAGTGTATTGTTCTCTATGTATAAAGAAGTAGGATTTCAAGTTTGATCGAATACGTAGCATTTGGTTAAAAACATTGTGAAGGATGCTACAGTTGGAATGGAGAAACTTTTATGAAATGACAAAGGCTAAAAGCACAACTTATGGAAGAAGCTTCACTCTTATTTAACACCTTTACTTGGCTTGATACAAACTCAAAGACTCCACCCCTATTTATACTAGTGGCACCTCCTAAATTAATGGCTAGGATTGTGCCACCACAATTACAATCCAATGGTTACAAATAATTCCACACCTACCACACAATAATTCAACCCCTGCCACACCTACCACACCTACTACACAATAATTTCATACCTACCACATATTCTAGAATAAGCTTATAGAAATTAAGCTTTATTTAAACAACTAAAACAAGTTTATATTTCAACACGCCCTCTTAAACTTGATTTTGTGGCTCCAAGTAAACTTCTCATTTTAATAAAGTCTTTACTCTTCAGCGGCTTGATAAATACTTGGTAAAAATTTCTACAACTTGGTCTTGAGACTTCACGTACTGCACTTGTATCTCCCTTCTTTCGATGCATTCCCTGATGTAGTGATAACGCATATCAATGTGCTTGCTTCTATCATGGAAAACAGGATTCTTTGCTAGTGCGATTGCAGACTTGTTATCAATACAAATCTTAATCGCCTCTTCTTGTGGTAAACTTATCTCCTTTAATAAATTTCGAAGCCAAATTGCATGACAAACACATGAGGTTGCAGCCACGTATTCTGCTTCACAAGTAGAAAGAGTGACAATTGGTTGTTTCTTTGACATCCAAGTGAAAGCAGTGTCTCCTATGAAGAACACGAACCCTGTAGTGCTCTTTATATCATCTTGAAATTGTTGGATGATGAGTAAAATAAGCCAAAATCAATTGTACCTTTGATATAGCGCATAATTCTTTTAGCAGTCTTCAGGTGGGTAACAATCAGAGTCTCCATGTAGTGACTGACAAATCCAACAACATACAACAAGTCCAACAGCATAAAGAATATCAGGTCTTGTGCATGTTAAGTAGCGCAAACTTCCAACCAAACTCTTGAAAAATGTTGGATCAATTCTTTTTCCCTCATCAACTGTGATAGCTTGACTCCACATTCTACAGGAGTTTTTATAGGTAGACTATTCTCCATCTTGAATTTCTTTAATATCTCCCTTGCATAACCTTCTTGTGAGATGAAGATCCCATCTTCCATTTGCTTGACTTCAATGCCAAGGTAGAATGTCATGAGCCCAATATCAGTCATTTCGAACTCCTTTGTCATCGCTTATTTGAACTTCTCAAACATGTTTGGATTGCTTCCTGTGAAGATCAAGTCATCAACATATAAACAAACAATCAAGACATTTTCATCCTCATTCTTGATGTAAAGAGCATGCTCATAAGGACATTTAATGAAGCCATTCTCTTGCAGATACTTGTTGATTCGGCTATTCCATGCTCTTGGTGCTTGCTTTAGCCCGTATAGAGCCTTTTTTAGCTTTAGAACCTTGTCTTCTTGCCCTTTGATTTCATATCTTGGTGGCTGCTTAATGTAGACTTTTTCTTCAAGTATTCCATTCAAGAAGGCAGATTTTACATCCATCTGATGTATTCTCCACTTATTTTGAGCTGCCAAAGAGATGATTAGTCTAATAGTTTCCAATCGAGCAACAGGGGCAAATACCTCATCATAGTCGATGCCTGCCCTTTGACTGTAGCCTTTTGCCACTAATCTTGCCTTGTATCTTTCAACTTCTCCTTTGGAATTCTTCTTCGCTTTGTACACCCACTTCACATCAATTGCCTTATGCCCTTTATTCTAATCTTCTGAAGCGTGGTACTCTTTCACTTGAATTTTCTTGTGAAGTTGATGACGATGAGTTGCTTTGATTACTTGTTGTTTGTGGAGTAGTAGGCTCTTCTCTTTCTTCCTCGATCCTTGGCTGCTTTACGTCTTCTACTTGAAAGTATGGGAAAAAGTTGTAGTCTTCAGCATGTAGTCCCCAGTCCCATTCTTCGCCTTCATAGAATATGACATCTCTGCTGATGGTTGTTT
>NW_018253342.1:285097-285537 GCF_001263595.1 Phalaenopsis equestris
CCTTCTTTCATATGCAAAACATCAAATTGACTTCTTAAAGTTTGAAGTTGTACCTTTTTAACCTTCTCTTCTCCCTTATATGAAACCTCGAGCTTCTTCCATGCTAGTTTGGCCGAAGTAGCACTTGAGATCTTCTCAAAACCATCTTCATCTAAAGCTTGATAGATGAGGAAGAGAGCCTTCTTGTCTCTCTTTCGCAAGTCTCGTAAGTTATCCTTTTGTGTTGTGGATAGAGCAGACTCATCACTTGGCTCATCGTAGCCTTTCTCCACAACCTCCCAAACGTCATGCGCTCCAAGGAGTGCCTTCATCTTGATACTCCAATTGTCGTAGATGCTTTCCTTAAGCATCGGGACTTGGAACGAAACCATGCCACCGTTTGTCATTTCTCTGTCACGGAACCTCTCTCTAATACCACTTTGTTGGAATGGAGAAACTTT
>NW_018253343.1:0-389 GCF_001263595.1 Phalaenopsis equestris
TCACTTAGACGAGTCCATAGAATCAAACCTAAAGTTATTTGGTTGAGTGTAGGCCGAGATTTTAAGGTTTTAGTGTGGACGGGCACGGGATCATTCCGTTGGGGATGATGAACGGATGTCGTCCATGCTCGCGTGTATTAAATGGACGGTGGAGATCAAGCCGGATCCGCCTTCGGTACGATACCACGCGCCACGTGGCAGCTGACTCAGAAGGCGGTGTCGAATAAGAGCGCGTCGCGTGGCTTTTCGATGGATCCGAGGATCGAGTCAGCCCGCGTTTGAATAAATAAATAGGATATTTAATAAATTCAGAAAATAGCTCCTAAACTTCAAAAATCCATATCTTTGTGTAGAAAACTCACAAAAATAAAATAAAAATACCATCTTGC
>NW_018253343.1:987-2411 GCF_001263595.1 Phalaenopsis equestris
TGTTTTGAGCAAACCTTAATTTGCTTAAAATATTTAATTTGAAGCACACAGAGATTAAAATCACTTGATTTTTGTTCTCCATTGTGGCCCATGAGTCAAAAAACTTACCATAAAAATTTAAAGTCATTTAGAGATCATTTAATATTTTTAATTGATTTTTAAAAGTGACCATCAAATTTAAAACTTAAATGATTTTTAAAAATCAAAATATAAATCCAAAAATTATGAAACTTAGTTTTTTGAGTTCTCTGATATCAGGGGGATTAAATAAAAATAAAAACTTGACTTTTAGGTTTTCTTTAATTATTTTTAATAAAAAAATGATAATAATAATAATAAATCATAAAATATTAAACTCATGAAAATGTTCCAAATTATTTCCTAAACACTTAGGAATCATTGGAATATTTTTCCAAGGTCTAAAAATAAAGATATCTATTTTTAAACCTTGAAATGATTTTTAAGGCTTAAAAATAGAATTTTCACCAAAATAATTGTAAAAAAAAGCAAATAAAAATCAGAAAAATACAAAATAAAATTTTCTAGGTTCTCTGACCTTAGAGAGATTTTAAAAAAATATAAAAAATATTTTTCAACTTATAAAATATTTTATTTTTATTAAAATCCCCAAAACTTCAATTAATTTTAATAAATCACAGAAAAATCAGGAAACTATGAAATTTTGGCCAAATGCCTTTCTAGTCTAGGGCTAGCTTACATAAAAATTTCAAGTGATTAGGAATTGTCCTGATCATCTTTTGGAATTTTCTTTGAAAGTGCATATTTTTGCATGAAAATAATTATATGAATTAAATTAAATTGTGAAAATTCACATTTTCTCCTCTGATGTATTAATTAACTTATCAGTAGGGTTACATAAAAATTTCAAAGTCATTTGACTTAAATTTGACAAATTATGAAAGTTTGGACCCTTAGGGGCAAAGTTATAATTTTGAATATTTTGGCCTTTATGAACATTTAGGCTTAATCAAAATGGGAAATGGGTAATTTATGATATTAATTAACTCATTTGATGATTTGCAATAAAAAATTGTCTTAATTTGTGAAACCCACTTCACTTTGCCAAATTACAACATATAAAAAAATAATTCCCATAATTATCAAAGTTTTGGAAACTTCATTAACATAAGATGACTTTTAAATTTAAGGGGTATAACTTTGGAAATCAATGATTTGACACCCTTGTTTGATAATCAAAAGGATGTTTAAATGATCTTGATAATGATCACTTAAAGTTTTAAATCTTTTCAAAATTAATACATACACTTAATACACTCACTTAGGTCTTAAAGACTTAGTGGTGAAGTTAAGTTGAAATCCACTTGTTAAAGAAGGATTAGAAAAATCAACATAATTAAACTCTTTTAAAACACCACAAGTCCAATTAGGACTAAAATTTGGCT
>NW_018253343.1:3691-7974 GCF_001263595.1 Phalaenopsis equestris
GATGTAATTAATTATAGGGGCTTGCCCTTATAGGAAGCTTTTCTCGAACCCAGCATAATATAAACCCTATTTAATTCCTTATATTAAATAGGGGAATTTGTCGGCCAATACATTGGTTTCGCAGACCAAACGTATGTCATAACTTTCTCTAGTTTATTTGATCGAGCCTCACCCTCAATTCTTGTGTTCATCCTTCGGGATAGATACAGGATTAGAGGTAAAGCGCTCTTTCATCTAAACTATGAAAATTATGGGGTCAGTTTGACTTCATCTTTTGCAAAACTAAAATTTTTAAAAATGTCCTTCCGAAGCGTGAAACGGGATTTTAATTTCGATGACCGACAGCTTCTTATGGGCAAACCCCACACCAAAAATAGTGCCGACACCGTCATCGTCCCCGATAGCCAAAACCCGTGACAGTTAACCTTAAAACGTTAAGATCTCACTCATTTCTCAACCAAACTCGTTTGGGTTTGATCCTATAGACTCGTTTAAGTGAGACGAACATATCCATATAGTAAATATTCCATTAAATTGGATCTATGCAAGTGTAAAATCAAAACAAGCTCGAGACAGTGGGGAGGTTTATACCTTTGCTCTGAGAAGAGAAGCTTCAATCAGAGGTGCTCGACACGTTTGTGGAGGTCCAAGGAGGCTAGGGATGAAGCCTCTTGCTGTGGTGAAATGCCTAGACCCAAATTCGATCAAGGTAAAATTTGGGTGTTGATCAAAGTCTAGGGTAGAGGCTCTCTATGAGGGGGCTTTGATGGGGGAACTTCCTCTCTCAATGTAGGGATGGTGTGGGTGAGTTTAATTTAATTTTGATGGAGTTTCAGAGAGTGTCCTATTTTTGCCTTAATTTTCAAGTTCAAAATTAGGGTTGAACAGGGGGAAGTAGAGAGAGAGGACAGTGGAGCTCAGCTTCTCTATGATGTGGGGGGAGTTTGGAATCAATTGGACAAAGTTTCGTTAAGGTTGGTTTTGGCCTCTCCTCTAGCAGTGGGGGATGGCTGCTTAAATAGAGGAGCCATGGAGCTTCAATTAGGCTAGTCAGTGGGTTAGCCCAACTGCTTTGGTGGAGGGAAGAAGGCCTCAAGTCTCCAATTGGATTGGAATAGCTTGGATGTGCTTAATTGGGTGTTTGACCATTTTGACCTTCTCGGGTTGGTGTTTTCCAGCGACCTAGGTTGTGGCTGGCCAAGGTTCAGTCACTTTTTGGCTCAGGGAGGTCAGGGGGTGTTTAATTATAATTTACTCCCATAGGCAAGCAATGATGGAAGAGATTTTGTGGTTATGGCCTAAAAATGGGAATGAATCCCTTCATTTAGGGATCCATTGGTCCATAGCTTGTTTGTCTGAGCCAAATGGGTTTAGCTTGGTCAATAGAGCGTGCTTAGTGGCTGTGGAGTCATCAATTCGATGGCTTTAAGATGGCTAGCTCATTTTTGGTGCATGGGTTCAATTTGGGTTCAAACGAACAATGGTTGGGTTTAGGTTAGGCTAGCCATGGCTTTGAGCCCAATTAATTGATCAACATTGTGTAGATGATTGTAATGAATGTTTTTGGTGAAGGATTGAAATGATTTTTGATTTTGAGTTCATGATTTTGAGTTCAATTGGGTGTTCAATTTGAAGGATTTTGGGATTTTGGTCAATTTGGGTATGGTTGGCTAGACTTGGGTCTAGGTTGGGCTAAGGTTAGGCTAAGTCGAATTTGATTGTTGAAGATAGTCTATGAGAACATCATGAAGAGTTTTCAATATAAAAGGGGTGTCAATTTTATGGTTAGGGCAATCAATTTGGTGGAATTTGGGGACAACCAATTTAGGAAAAATTTTGGGATTTTTGGACTTGGGTTAAAATTGAATGCAATGGAGGCTTCACCAAGGCCAATTGAAAGTCAAGTTAGATGTGTAGGATTGTTATGAAGAGTTTTCAACATAAATTGTGGCAAATTGAGTAGGCTATGAGGTTCAATTTGGTGGGATTAAGTCATAGGGCCAAAATTGGGCACAAAGAATGGGCCAATTAGGCTTGAATTTTGTTTAGGTTGGTCATATGGAAGGTGAATTTGAGTTTAGGATTGAAATTGGAGGAAATTGAGTCCAAATTGATGGACATTTGGGGTAAATTTGGGAAAGTTAGGCCTTTAAAAATAATTTGGGTTTTGGTCAAGTTGGTCTAATTGGGTTCAATTGGAGGGTCCAAATTGGTTTTAGAGACATTTGAAGTGATTTTGGAGGTTTTAGAAAAGTTTGGGGTGCCAATGGTATTTTTGTAATTAGGCAATTTTGGGGGTATTTTGGTAAATTTGGCATTTTTAGGTGGTTTTGGGTAATTTGGTTATCTTCAAATGGTTTGAAATGATTTTTGAACAAATTTATGATTTTTGAAATGGTTTGAAATGATTTTTGAACAAATTTGGATATTTTGGGTGAATTTGAGGATTTTGAGAATTTTGGCCAAATTTGAGGTTCCAAGGGTATCTAGGTAATTTTTGGGATTTTGGGGCAAAAGACCAAGTTGGATATTTTTGGTAGAATTGGGTCACCAACCACCATATATGAGCTATGGACCAATGGCAACCGCATTTGGATCCTCTATGTACTGGTTTTAGCTAAACGCCAACCTAGGGCCAGTGGGTTTAGGGACCATCTACATGAGTCTCCCAAAAAATTAAGGGATCAAAGTCAAGAATTTTTGGGTTTAGGGTTGTGAGTGATTCTGGGTGAGAGTGAGTGTAAGAGAGTGAACAAGCTCCAGACTAACACCCAAAGTCAACCCTAAGGTCAATCAGTCCTATGGGGACTTATCTTGAGCTTCCTCATACTGACCCCACCTACTAAGTGCTAGAGGTTAGGACCAATACGTGAAACTTCAAGTTGAGCAAAGAGGAGTGTAAAATTTCTAATGGTGAGGGTTCCTTTTCTAGTTTTCTAGGAATAGTCAACAGGAAATTCCTATGGCTAGACCCTAGGCTACTAAAGAGGAAATTATTGGCTAACACCAGGTTTAGTCCCTAAATTGTGGCTTGGCTAGGAGGATACTGGCTCCCACTCCAGAGCTCCCACTTCCTTTCCTCTAAAGGCTAACTCACGCTTTAGTATAAATCATGCTTTAATTTTTAAACTCTAAGACCAAATTGGGGATTTTAGGCTGTTTTTGGCGCAACTGCAGCTTCTCAGTTTTTCAGCTGCAGCTATGCTGCCCCAGGAACCTGTTGCCGAGGAAGCAGCTGCGGGGAAGTTGGCTGTCTGTTTGGTACAATTGTGTGAAACCAGCTATCAGGCAGCTATTTATAGAAAAAAGACCATATTGCCCCTGTTTGGTAAAACTGTTTAAAAGAAGAGTATAACAATCATATTTAACGATCATATTTTTCGAACTTTAATAGGCCCCCAAAGTGTTAACAACTTCTATATAAGAATAAGAACACATATGGAACACAATTTTATGTATTTACATATCTAACACATATGGAACACAATTTTTTGTATATATCTATGGAATCAATTATTATATAAAGTAATTTGATGAAACATATCAAACACAAATTTACTTTTTACATTTATATCACCCAAAATTTTCACATCACATCAAAATACCACAATTTAACATATCTAACACAAATTTACTTTTGACTTTTTACCCTATGGAAGATAAGACAATGTCATCAGATGGAACATAATGTATAACATAACATATCAAAATCTACACAGAAGCGGTACAGGATTTTGACTCTTACAGATATAACCTTTTTGTAGATTTGTGCAGGATGAGTACATTCACTATAAGTACTCATCCTCATGCGGGCAACGAAGATATTTCCTAAAAGAGGAATCATAAATCGCCTCATTGCCCAAGTCTAGACCCAATATAAAATATTATAGTTTAGAGAAATGTTTCCCACACATAATTTTTGCACCACATGATGGCAAAGTAGAACAAAATGCCAACAACAAATTCCCAAAAAAGAAATTTATAATGAATGCTAAATCTGCTACATTGTAGTAGGCGTTCAGATCTCCTATTGTCATGGCAAATGCACAGTGCTTTCACACATTATGGTAACAGTTAAGAACCATCAAAGAGAAGAAGTAGAAGCTTTATTTCTGTACGCTCAGCTCAAAACTAAAGTTTGGAAAAAAGATCTTGATAACTTAACTTTCACGGATAAAGATGGGAAAACTGAATCACAAAAGATCTGCAAACATTTAACAATAAAGCAACACATCTACACTTTTTAAGCAAATATGCGCCAATCATTGATATTTAAAAACACA
>NW_018253343.1:8060-16814 GCF_001263595.1 Phalaenopsis equestris
AAATAAGCGCCAACCATTCACATTTGGTAACATCCTAAACTGAATAATATGGTGAAAAAACCCAAAGTAAAAGGACAGGATTGAAAAATGGTTCGGTGAAATCCACCCACATTACAAAACCAGCCTCAAAATAAAGCTTCAAAAAAAACAAAATGCTTAGAAGGTTGCTAGAGGAGCACAAATCAATTCTTGATACATCACCTGCCATTATTAGAGGAGAAAATGACCGAGCATGCCAAAATGTCAATTGTTCCTAACAATCATCATCACCGTATGGTGCTTTGCATTGCAGAGTAAAGCACACTTCCAAGTGCACTTTTAAAGACATTGGCTACACTAAAAGAAATTCAATTGGATTAATAAATAAAATAGTAATGCAGCAATCCTCGAGGGATACACAACAAGCCTTCATGCTTGATTTGTAAAATCCCCAACACCACTAAGTATGGAGTTTCACTAAAAACTAATATAGAGCTCAAAACAACTAATCAGAGCTGTACTTTTCCCATACCAACTTCAATCGTTTGAAAAAAAAAGGAAAAAAAGAAAAGAAAAGTAAAGATTAAGCTCAAAGTCATTCAATGTTGTAGTATCACTTCCCTCACTGAAGATCAAGAATGGGAATCTAAAAAAAAATGAAGGAATATTTCCAAACATGCCGCTAAATACTTATGCTTTTAACTTTCATAAGGTCCACCTTGTTTAATGACAACCCGACAAAGTAGAATCTAGTAAAATTCTGTAGGACTAAAACCTGAAAACTACTAAATCTCGAAAAACCAGTTTGTTGTAACAGCAATTAATTTCTGTTAATGGGATATTAAGCAACCTTTTGTTATCTTTTGATCCATCATCGAAATCATAACATGGCTACATGGGTTGCCTGGAAACTGCGAAGCCCCTCTCAAGGCCATCATGCCTTTTGTGTTTTAAGTATGCGGAACTACAGAATTCTACTAATTTCTTCTCACCATGTTCTTATTTCTGCTTCCTGAATGTCTCTTTTGTCTATAAATTATGTTAAATATCTACTTATGTTTTGCTTCAAGAATAGAAAATTTGATTGGGAAAGGAGGAAACAACAAAGTTTATATTGGTTGCCTTCCAAATGGTCATCAAGTGGCTATGTTTTGCTTCTTCTCACCAGGTCCTTATTTCTGCTCCCTGATTGGTATTTGTGTTGAAGATCAAATTCCTATCTCTATGTACTCTTTCTGCTCTAGTAACTAAAATTAAATAATAACTCTCAATTACGTGAAACTCTCAATCAACACAAGGAATTAAAACTAAATAATAACTCAAAGCCTACTATAATAAAAATAGTTGTAACAAACTGCTATTATAAAACAAAACCATGTAGTTAAAATTGTTTGCTAATAGGAAATAGAAAGCAACAGTAAAATTAACTTTATTATGAATGCAAATTCATGAACTTAAAACTATTTACAACCAAGAAAGATTGGTTGGAAACATATGTAAATATATTTGATCTTCAAATTTTTCCTGGCCCGCTGTAACATAAAAAACATATGTAAATATATAGGATTTAGGTGCTATCTGAATAGATAGCACAAAGATCTAAAGAAAAGATAAAACTAAAAAAAAGAAAACAACGGAATAGATAAATACGAAGTTAAATAAAAATCAGTGTAGCAATATTTTTAATAATATTCAACTAATAAATTCTCAAAATTTTCATTCATAGGCATACTATCTCATCAGTAATTTGTTCCCTCAGCTCTGCCATCTTGCTTACACCTTCGCCATCTGCAGTGAAGGCAATGGAAGCCTCGGTCTCTTATTCTGTGAAAGATTGACCTAGCCGGTATTCAAATGCTTCCGAAGGCACATTTTCTTCATCCACTTCCGCCAAATGAAAGTCGATATCGCTACGGGAATGATGTCTTCTTATGTAATTATGAAGAGCCATTGTAGCAAAGACAATCTATACCTGCTTCAAAAAATTGTAGGGAGGCATATCACGAAGTATCACCCATTTCTTTTTCTAGACACCAAAAGTCCTCTCAATTACACCACGTAGTGATGAATGTCATTTATTAAACATTTCCTTTCTTCCTCGTGTGACGTTACTTGCACGTGCGAAGTTTGGTATGTGATATCTTGTATCAGGAAATGACTTTAAATACCCTCGTTACAATGGGTAACCAGCATCAACCAAGTAATACTTGTTTAATAAATGGAACAATTAGTATGGAAATTCAAGTTATTTTTGGGATCCAATGTAGTAATTTCCTAATAAATTGAACAATTCGTATGAGTTTGATTCCGAGCGTACCTGCAGGTGAATGTGGAAAGTTGCTATTGGGATCCCGTGTCGTAGATTTAAAAACTCGACTGTCATGTGCGCTGCCCTCCCAGTCAGCCATAACAAAAGTGAAACACATGTTAAAGTCACAGACGACCATGACATTTTGGGTAGGGCTACCACAACGGCCGATAAATGCCACCTTATCACTATTTGGGATACGTGCTGCAACATGTGTTCCATCAATCGCGCCGATACAATCCTGATGAGAAAATGTTAGGGTTCACATATCATTGCTTACCCTTACAAAGTTAAATATAATGCATCCCAGAGAATACCTTGAAAAAGGGCATATATCGTGCATCACGTGCTATCTCAACGGGTATCTGCTCAAACTTATAATCTGAGGGTTTGATGACATGAGAGGACAAGCTAACAAGTGCGCTCAATCTGATTAAGAAATACTTGCTTATTGTTTGTGATGAGTGTTGAAATCGCTCCATCGCTCCTCGCAAAGACTCATTTTGGGATAATATGAACAGTGTTATTGTAATCACCTCACGTGGATTGTCCTCGAAGATCCATGAAGAACGTGAGATCCTACGAGTAAGTCCATAAGATCGATAAATATTGCCTGACTCATTCGAAACATATTAAAAAATTGTGTTGGATGCCCCACAAGCAACTCTCCAACCCATTTGTTGCCAATATAAGAAGATGTCATGCATGACGACCGATCAATGTACGCATTATAGTACTTGTACATCAAACATATTGCCGTCAGAAACATCCCTCTTCGCTTTCTTCTACGTGTATCCATGTGGGCATCCATCCGTCTTCTTCTATTTGCATCCATAGTGATGAGTATCCCGTATCGTTTCCCCTAAATAATTATCATTTATATGAGAGTTTGTGACAATAAAAAAAAGAAATGTTTGAAAAAAAAGAAATGTTTGAAAAAAAAGAAATGTTTGAAAATAATTAGGAACGTACAAAAGAGTTCATAAGCACAACTCTAGAAAGAAAAAAATAGATAATTCAGTGTAAATGTTATAGTGATGAAAATTATTAAGAAGGTACAAAACAGTTCACAAGCACAACTCTAGAAAGAAAAAAATAGATAATGCACAAAAGTGTTCTAGTGATGAAAATTATTAAAAATATCAATTGTTTGAACGATTATAAAAGCACAGAATATATGCAACTCTGCGGGCGGCAGACATCTGCAAGAAGAAATCTCTATGGACCGGGTCCTCTAGCAGTTCTGTTGTGAGCATATACAACTCTGCATCTGCATAAATTTCAGTTGTAGCACTTAGGATTTCAAGTGCCTCCGCGATAGTGCTTGAAAAAAAAGCCCGACATTCTGCTTTAAAACAAGAAACTGCCTCAGATCGCTCGTTTCTGAGGGAAGAAACACAAGATTTTCTTTTATCAACAACCCTCAGACATTTAGAATGGCAAATTGTTTCATATTTATTATGATCTGGGCTAGGGACATCAATGAAATCAACTGAACCTCCACGGATTCCCAAATTCATGACATTACCAGCGAACCCTGTCTCGCTTGGGCTACATGCATAGTTCTCCGTTGCAACCACTCCCCCAAACATGCGATCGAGTTTCTCCTCCAATTCAGGCTCAATCTCAGAAAGCTTAAACTTCTTTGCAGCAGGCACCACCTACACAAAAATTTATAAACACCCAATTAGAATTAAATATAAAGTTACAAAATAAAGAAGTTTACAAACAAAGCTCACCGCAACTCTTTCAGCCCACCATTCCTCAGGTGCATCAACTGTTTGCTTCACTGGATCCCAACCAAGACCGGTAGAACCCCTTTTTAATTCCTTCCATATTTTTTATTCCTTCTTCATTTGGTCCCACTTGTTCTTCATTTGCAACCTGTCGTATTCCCTGCCTGTACATTCCTTGAAATTTTTGATAATATTTTGCCACCCTTCTTTATTAAAATGAGTCGTAGGCCTATTTCTCCATTTAATCTCTTTAATACAAAGATCACAAAATATTATTTTTGTATCTTTTTCCCACAATGTGGGTGTAGCAACCTCTTTAGGCTTACTATCCATGTTATTACTATAACAAAACAAAGTCATGAAAAACAACAGTAAAATCAATTAGACAATAAGAGTATCAATATGATTGTCATTACATTTTACACTAGAAAAGATTATGGCATTTAGAACACATGGGGGAATGAAGGTAGGCATAACAGCATAAGCAATTAACTGAGCAAGCATTATGGTAAGAACATTCAGGAAAATAGAAAACATACAATGGAGAGGAATTAAGGTAGGAAGGCAAGGGAAATATTATCGTTGGCATATGAAGTAGTCAGGATATGGGAACCTACGAAAGCTTACGGTGAATGCAGTGAAATGGTCGGATATTATTGATATCCGGTGGTGAAAGACGACGAACGTCTCTAAAGGCAAAGAAAGAACCAACAACAGCAAAATTCCACAGTGCCCTCCCCCAAACACGAGAAAATAAAGCTGCAAGAATTGGGAAGGCGAAGGATTTGTTCAAGGGTTGCGAGGGTTGCAACGGCGAGAGGGAACGAGGGTTTCCACAAAGAGAGGGAATGTGGGTTGCAACGGCGAGAGGGAACAAGGATTGCAAGGGTTGCAACAATGAGAGGGAACGAGGGTTGCAACAGTGAGAGGGAACGCAGGTTGCGACGGTGAGAGGGAATGAGGGATGCAAGGGTTGCGAGGGCAATTATAAAATTTGACGAGGCAAAATTTGGGGCCGCAGGATGGATACTGCGACCCGCTTTTCTCCCGCTTTAACTTCTATCTGCCACGACGATGGGTGCCAAACGATCTTTTTTTCGCGATTCAGGGCCGCGAAGCCGCAAAAAAGTGGCTCTAAACAGACCCTTAGTCTGTCATCCTAAAATCTCCAATTCTACACCGAACAATGTATATTTCTTTATTTATTTGCACTTAATTCCATGAACGAAATACTCCTTCATGGAATCAAATGTGATACTCACTCTGTTGTAGAACTCATACTCTATTTCCCAGATCATATATTTCACAACACATTTTAACAATTCAATTGGCCAGATGAAAAAGTAAATTAAGTTCATAGTTGAAAAAATCATGACAATTTATTTTATATTTTAATATTGGCACATCCATATTATCTCTTCATTTCACCATATCTTAGAGTAGGAAGAAAAATAAAGTAGACTACTCAAAATTCATGAGAAAGATATAAAAAACATAAATTTCATATATAAAAGAAAGTTCATACAGCACTAATAAACAAACAAAACTTATCTGAAACTCTAACTTATCTGAACTTATCTGAAACTCTTTCTCAAAGAAAATCCCTTGTAGCCTCTCCTAGGAAATGTAGGAAGAAGAAATCTCTCACTTTTCACCTTCTTCAACACTCCCAGAGAAGATTTCACACTTAATCTCACAAAAAAAACTCTAAACTCTTAAAGATAATTCACTAATAGACTCCTGAATGGTGGTGGAATGAAGATGGAAAAAGTGTATGGAGGCGAGGTGTGGTGAAAATGAGCAAGGAGGAATGAAGAGGGGCAAAAAGGGGCAAGGAGGAATGAAGAGGGGCCCCATTTCTGATGAATTTTGGCCCCAAATAGAGCCTAGAGTCTGTTCTCCAATAGGTGCATCCAAAAACCCTTCAAAAAGCATCCAAATTTGTCGAATCTTCTAGAAACAAGGTTTGAACCGACATTGGCGTTGTCGGCGCCAGTGTCCCATATTTAATTTTGCTGCTCTCAGTCCGATAATGCCGTTGGCGCTGAGTAAAATTCATCAGCCGTTCTGTATGTCAGCGCTGCTCCTAGCGCCGTCGGCGCTGAGTATTTCTTCAAAAACGCCATTTTGACTCTAAATTCCATCCTTTTTTTCTTCCTTTTTGCTTCAAGTCCTAAAAATAAATAACCTACAAGAAAACATAAAAAATATATTTCATTAAAACACAATATCACCAAAAATGAGTATAAAATATGGGTCTAAAAATGCATATTTTTTTGGTATATCAGGTTAAATTTAATATTGCAAAATCAATGAGATGCCCTACAAAAAAGCAAGAGATTGAATGCTTCAGAATGAATATTAATGAATATTAATGAATATTTAAGCCATGAATATTTTAAAAAGACATTTAAAAGCAAATTTGAAAAGGAATATATGGAATATCAAGATGAGGATAAAATTCAAGATGAATTTCCGGAAGTGAGTAAAGAAGATTTGGATTATGTTCAGTATCCTCAGAATTAACTGATGATCAAGAACAACATTTGTTGGAAACGTTGAAAAAATATAAGAAAGCCTTTAGATGGACATTAGCTGATATTAAAGGAATCAGTCCTTTAATTTGTATGCATAAAATTTTATTAGAAGATAAACATGAATCAAGAGCTGATCCTCAAAGGAGATTAAATCCAATGATGAAAGAAGTTGTTCATAAAGAAATTTTAAAATGTTTAAATGCTGGAATAATATATCCTATTACAGACAGTGCTTGGGTAATTCCAATTCACTGTATTCCAATGAATGGAGGTGTGAATGTAGTGACGAATGAGCATAACAAATTAATATTAGCAAGACAAGTTACTGGTTGCCGAATGTGCATAGATTATAGAAAATTAAATTCTGCCACCAGGAATGATCATTTTCCTTTGCCCATTTTGGGCCAGATGTTGGATAGGATGGCTGGGCACAAATATTTTTATTTTTTATATGGATATACTAGTTATCATCAAATATCAATTGCTTGAGAGGATTAAGAGAAAACAACATTTACTAGTCTTTATGAAACTTTTACTTTTCATCGAATGCTCTTTGGATTATGTTACCTGCAGCATTTCAAAGATGAATGATGTCAATTTTTAACGAATTAATTGAAAAAGCGATTCAAGTCTTTATGGATGATATTTCTGTATTTAGAACTTCATTTAAAATATGTCTAAATCATTTAGAGAAAGTGTTGAATGTTTTGAAAAGACTAATCTCATATTGAACTGGGAAAAATTTCAATTAATGGTTGCAGGAGGAATTGTGCTTGAGCATAAAATTTCAAAAAATGATAGGAAGTAGATCCTGCAAAAATTCAAGTTATATCAAACATGCAGGATTTACAAGCGATATAATAAAGATTTTTCAAAAATTTCTAAATCTTTATACCAACTTCTGGAAAAAGCTATAAAATTTGACTTCAACTAAGATTGCCTTAAAACCCTTAAGACTTTAATGTAAAAATTGATCACTGCACCTATAATTGTTTCACCTAATTGGGAGAAACCTTTTGAATTAATGTGTGATGCTAGTGATTACGCAATTGGAGCTATTTTAAGGCAAAGATATGATAAGATTTTTAAAGTTATATACTATACTAATAAGGATCTTAATGATGCTCAGATTAACAGTACCACCACTGAATGAGAGTTATTAGTTATTGTGTATGATTTTGATAAGTTTAGATCATATCTGATTGGAGTTAGACGTATTGTGCATACTGGCCATTCGACTATTAAATATTTAATACAAAAGAAGGATGTGAAACTAAGATTAATTAGATGGGCACTTTGATGCAAGAGTTTGATTTTGTAATAATCAATAGGAAAGGGATTGATAATCAAATTGCTGATTATCTATCTAGGTTAGAACGGGAAGAAATACTTGATTTGGAAAAATAATTTAATGAAACTTTTCCTGATGAACAACTTTATACTGTAAAAGGATGGGAAAAACCTTGGTACACTGATAATCTAAATTATATTGTTATTGGTATTTTACCATATGAGTTAACAAAACAATAGGAAAAAAAAATCATTTATGATGCACAATATTATTTTTGGGATGACCCTTACTTATATAAAAAGTACAAAGATTTAGAAATGAGACGATCTGTGCCTTACAAAGAAATTCAGGAAATTATTTAGAAATGTCATGATTCCAAATTTGGAGGACATTTTTGGAATGAAAGTACTGTTCATTAAATTTTGCAATCTAGATTTTATTGTCCTACTCTATTTAGAGATGTTAATATATAGATAAAAACATGTGATTGGTGTCAGAGAGTATGTAATATTTCAAGAAGAAATGAAACGCCTTAAATTTTAATTTGGAAATTGAAATTTTTGATGCATGGGGATTGAATTTTATGGGACCATTTATACCTTCATTCAGAAATATTTATATATTGATTGCAGTAAATTATGTTTCAAAATGGATTGAAACAATCACTTTACCTTGTTGTGATGCTCAGAGTGTTTCAAAATTTTAAATTAAAAACATTTTTACAAGATATGGATTGCCAAGAGTAATCATTACGGATGGAGGATCTCATTTTAGCATTGCAACAGTTGAAAATTTGGTGGAAAAATATAATATAATGCATAAAATTGCAACTACTTATCATCACTAGACTAGTGGTTTAGCAGAAATATTTAATTGTGAAATTAAAAGAATTTTGGGAAAGAG
>NW_018253343.1:16825-34186 GCF_001263595.1 Phalaenopsis equestris
AGTGTTAATCCTAGTAAAATGGATTGGTCTGCTAGATTAGATACGACATTATACCATACAGGACACTTAAAAAACATCTATAGGAATGTCCTCGTATAGATTAATTTTTGGAAAGACTTGTCACTTTCCAGTAGAGTTGAAACATAAAGCATATTGTACAATAAAGGAATTTAATTTTAATTTGAAAGAAGCTGGTGAGAAAATATTATTGCAATTGAATGAGCTTGAAGAAATTAGGAATGAAACGTAAGACAATGCGAGGATTTATAAGGAAAAGATGAAAGAATGGCATGATCGGAGGATAATAGAATGGCATCATCGGAAGATAATAAAAAGGGAATTTAAACCTAGATAGAAAGTTTTATTATATAATACAAGATTAAAATTATTACTTGGAAAACTGAAGTCTAGGTAGAAAGGGTCATTTAGAGTTGTAAAAGTATATCCTTATGAAACCGTTAATATTGAAGATCCCAAGATTGGAAGAATATTTAAAATGAATGGGCAACAATTGAAATCATATTTTAATTTTCAAAGACCAATTTTTAAAGAAACTATAATGTTGGGCCACCTAGAATAAAAACTGGGAATGTCAGGCTGATGACATTAAACCAAGCACTTTGTGGGAGGCAACCCATATTTGTTAGTTTACTTTGCTTTTGAGACTTTGCTCAAAATATTTTACGTATATTTATATGTATGTCTTTATATAGTCCGTGTATTTGTGAAAATATTTAGAAACATCTTTATTTACCTAACTTTATGGAAAATTTGAGAATTCATTAGATCAAAATTGGATCAAAATTGAATTAGTGCTATTTTTGGAACTGGCGCGTGATGTGCTAGATTGGCGCATGATGCATCGAATTCCAAAGAGCTGGTGCATGATGTGCCAGAATCGACGCATGATGCACCGCGGCGACGAATATGACATAAAGCATTTCAAAAGGTGGTTTTTTGTGGTTTTTTCTCCTTTTAACTCCTAAAAACTGATTCCTAATCCTATTTTAAGAGGGAAAACAAGGGTAAAGCTACTAGATTTCAAATCCAATGCGTCACACTCTAAAAATACTATGAGATTTGTATTTTTTAACTGGAGAAAGTTTGTCAGTTTTGATGCGCAGAAGTTGCATGATCTTATTCTAGTGAAGAAGAGACTAATCAAAGAAAGGGAGTTTGTGAATGAGGATCCAACACATCGAATACTCGAGTTGAAGAGATCATTGCACAGAGACATTGGGAAGTGCTTTGTTACACTACTTTCGCCGTAGTCGTCTCTGTGGTGAAAAAGCTTTATGCAAATTTACATGAAATCAACCAAGAAATTATCTATATGCGAGGCAGATTTGTGCAATTCACTCCTTCAAGAATAAATGAGATGTTTATGATTGAAAATGTGCCTATCTACCATTATGTGAATTTTATCTCAACGAGAGATAATATGAATGAACTCTATCAGTACCTTATGAATGAAGATGCAAATTTGAAGGCCAGAGATGATGAGAATGAAAGTTTTTCATCATCATTGTTAAATCATACTTCCAAGGCATGACACTTCTTTATTGCATCAAAATTAATGCCTACCATGAAGATCAGTAAGGTGACTAAGGAGAGTGTTATTTTAAAGTATTGTATTTAAACCAAAAAACCTATTGATATTGGAGCATTCATTGTGAAATCGATTTTGGGTTTGATTTTGAATGCGTTTGCAACTGGGCTTGGACATCCATCCACTATTTTCCTACTATGCAGTCAATCGCAAGTGCCTTATGAGAGTTGAGAAAAAGTGCTTCTTCCTAGAAAAAGTGCTTCTTCCTTGCTTGGAAGCTGATGGATCCAGAAGTCTTTTTCTGTTGTACTGGAATGGGCGATGAAAATGATATGAATGTACTGATGAATCAGGAATCCTCACCTATTCAACCTTACTTTAGTTCTAATGCACTTTTGAAGAGGATCATGAAGATGGAAAAGGAGATGCAGAATCTTATGCATGCAATAGGGATTATTTTTGAAACGTCAGATCACTTGGATTGGAGACCTAAAGAACATTTTGAGCATACTGGTCGTATTGAAGATGTTTTGGTATGTATGTTCAAGAAACTGTATGTTCAAGAAATGTATGTTCAAGAAACATGCTTGGATTGGGGAGGATTCGAATGATGAGTTTCCTTACCGACCCTTCTACAACATGTATGTGCACTATCAAGCTATGGGACATATCTAGGAGGACGAGAGTGAAGAAGACGTTTGTCGACACTATTTTTGGTTGAGGAGTTGCCTGTTGGAAGCTGTCGGCCGCCGAAATTGAAATCCAGTCGCCCGCTTCGAAAGGACATTTTAATATATATATATATAGTTTCAAATATGAAATCAAACTGACCCCATATTTTTTATAGTTTAAATGAAAGATCACTGTACCTCAATCTCTGTATCTATCTCGAAAGATAAACACAATAAATGAGGGCTTACATCTAAATGATTAATAAGAAATGTATGCCATCCGTTTGGTCTGCAAAACCATTTTATTTGCCGAAAAATTCCCCTATTTAATATGAAGAATTAAATAGGGTTTATATTAAGCTGAGTTCAGATGAGCTTTCTATAAGGGCAAGACCTTATAGTTAATTACATCTTAGATAACCAAAGTCACTTAAAAGAAAAATGTTATATTCGAAGAGGTCAAAAGGATAGGACTTTTCAACGAGATCGGACAAAGAGGTGTGAAAGGGGAATGGTTCAAATTTGGAACATTTTGTTGTGGAATCCAAAGGAGGAAGAAATAGGGGATGCCATAGATCCAGATGAGAACCTCGGTGACTTCCTAAGCTATCCTATGGTTTGGCTTCAATTTAGAGGAGAAATTATTTGAATATTTTATCCTATAAATTTTATTAATTTGGTTTTACACTTGCTTGAAACGATCACACAAATAGTCTGAAAGATGTGAGGATTTAGGTCGTGACGAACGACAACCTTCAAATCCTAAGAAAAGTTAGGGCTTAGATTGTACAACAGAGCTGTACAAAGGCCTAAAGATGAGGTGAGGATTTATGTTCCATAAGCAAACAACCCCAAAATCTTATGGCTTTGTTGTTTAATTCTAAGGAAGATATGCTGCTGTAGATCTTCTTGCGGTTGAAGATGTGTTTTACTATTGAAGATGGCCATGCTGCCCATAATGCTAGCTCCAAGCTCCTTGTTGTGATGACTGTAAGTTTTCTAATGTGTCAAGTTAAGATGTTAAGTCATATGTCCCTATGGTTGCAGTTCTTTAAATCCTATGGGGCATATTAAAGTTGATTAGAGCGACACTGGTTAGGATCCTACGACTCCCTCGTTCCGGTACCACTATTTTCTATTGGATTCACTTAGTCCAAATGAAATTATTAATCTCAACTTAATGAATTCCATACTTTCATTTAGATTGTGGGAAGCCTCGTTAGGAACCGTAGGTTACCTCCTCCGATGGATTCCCGATCAGTTGATAGAAACGTCTTAATTTAGTTGTAATTTTTATTTTGTGATGTTTGTGATTAAATTTTGAGTTTTAATATATTTTGAATGTTCTGGCGGTGAATTTTATCTTGGATGATTTTAGTTTTGATTTTAGTTTTAGTTTTCATGCAGGGTGACATCGTTGTTTAACATGCAAATTTTATAAGCATAAAAGTACAGTGCGGAAAATATAAGAAAAGACGGTACTGCAAATTGTAAAAGCGTACCTGGCGAGTCTTCTCGTTCCACCACCTGAAAGGTTATTACTTGCAAGATATGTAGATAATATTGCAGGAAAGTTTAAGTTGTAAGAGTAGATGAAGGTTTAGCTACCAAACCACTGACTATGATTTTGTTGGATCTTAGAAGATCCTAATGGATAATTTTAGAACAAAATATGACAAGTTCAATTTTCTCTTCAAAATATCTAGAAGATTTTAAAGTGTTGAGGGAATGACCCAGAACTACTTTGAGGCTTTTTTGAATTATTTCGAGTTCATTTTGAACTAATCATATTGTTCCATTAATCACCTGAGGTTGAAGTGTGACTACCCTGTTGCTCAGTGAAACTTGACAATTTAATTATCCCAAGGATAGAATACTCGACCAGTCAATTGATATTTCATTTAAGAGTTATGTGAGTGAGTGCCCTTGAGGCAAGTTTAAGTCATTTAAAGATTATGGTGCCCACAATTAAAGTCAAGCTTGTAGTGTTTGTCGATGTTATTTTCCAATCATATTATTTTCTAAATCCAATCAATTAAGTTTAGATATTGAGCCTAGGCCACTACCAAGCCTTTAACAATCATAATGGGTGGAATGGTGGTCATCAAAGTTTTGATTTTAAATGATGTGCATTCTTATCAAATAATAAAATCATCCTCAACTTTGGGCTTAAGAGAAGTAAATCATCAACTTCTTTAACTTAAGCCCCTTACTTAAGAATCATTTGATCTTTAATTGACTTCCAAGTCATGAAGATTAGGAGATTTATAATCTTGTTGACATTGTGCAAAGGTGGTGAGTGGGTTTCTACCTTTCAACCCCCTTATGTTTCAATCATCCAAACATATTCATTAAGATCAAAATTACCCATTTTACCTTGGTTAGTCCTAAATTTTGATTAAGGCACCAAAGTCTAAAATTACCACTTTCCCCTTGGGGCTCTTCACCTCATAACTCATTAAACACAACTCAAATGACTTTGAGGGTTTAAAGTGTTATATCCATGAGGTAATTATAACTTTAGAGGAGGACATGTGTACCTCTTAAAATTTTAATTTAATTTAGATAATTATTTAGAAAATAGGGTTTTCAAAAGTTAATTTATCTAACTTTCCAAAATAAAGTTTTTATTTATGGAAAAATTATTGGAGGTTTCCTAAGGTCAGCGAAATACTTAGGCAATATTTCATGTTTTTTTGAATTAATTTATTATTTTTATTATTATTATTATTATTATTTAATTTTTAACCAATTCAATGATTAAATTAAACATAAAATAATATTTTAATTACAAAAATCATTTTTATATTTTTAATAGACTTCTCTGAGTTCAAGAAACTTAGAGAATTAGATTTTATATTTTTGTTATTTCTAATTTATTTTATTTTAGTGAGAAAATAGAGAAACTTCCTTTTAAGCCTCAAATTTTTTTTTTGACTTAGGAAAATTAGTAAAAATGTCTAAATGAATTCTAAGTGACTAGGGAGCAATTAGGTACATTATAAACCATTTTTGATATTTTGAAAATTTTGATTATTTTAATTATTTTTAATTCAAAATACCATTTAAAAATGAGGTATTCTCACAAAAATATGTTTTATTTTTATTAAATGCCCCTGATCACAAGGATCACAAGGAATATTAAATGCCCCTGATCACAAGGAACTTAGAAAACCAAGTTTCATAATTTTTCTAAGTTTATTAAATTTAATATAATTATTTTTATGCAAAAAAACAAGGTCTCCTTAGAAAATCCATTTTAATACTTGAACTTAATCAAATAATTTTCTAATTTTTACAGTGGATCTAAATGATTTTTATGAACAATGTGGGATTGATTTTGTCAATATTTTATTAGTATTTAATTTACAGGAATTAATACAAAATATTTACTTTTAATTAATTATAGAAATTCACAAGATAATTCAAAGCATCATGACATTTTACCTAGACTTCTCTGATCACAAGAAATATACCAAAATTTTTCTCATAATTTTCCAACTGATATTTTGATTTATATAATTAAAATAAGCCAAAATGGCCACTTTAGCTTGAAAATTAGTGCTAGAAGCATAGAGATGCCCTCTGAATTTGGAAAAATCAAAAGACATGGCCTCTATGATTGGGAATGAACCTTTAAAAGTTTAAGCCATCGTGAACAATGTTTAGTCATAGAAAATTAAAATACCACAGAGGGTGTTTAATTCATTAAAAATCAGGAAATAAAAAGATAATTTTTATTTTTATTCTAGATTATTCTCCTCTGTTCATTGAGAAAGAGGATTTTTTTCTTTTATTTTTATGATTTTTCTAGAGAAAGATATGGAAATTTGAAGTTTAGGCATTAAAATAATTCAAAAATCCCATATTTTTCTACTTATCCACGCGACGCCACCTCAACCTCGTCCGCTCCAAATGCTCCACGCGTTGCTCCACCATTTGACACCCCAAGCCACGTAGCCTCCACGTCGACCGCGCTTTATGCACCGAGAATTTCTCTGGCTTGATCTCCTCCGTCCATTGGATACACGCTCGCTGGGACGGCTCTCCGTTATCCTCCCTAAGTGACCTAACCCGTGAGCCATTTACACTAAAACCTTAAGATCTCTGCTGAGACTCAACCAAATTGTATGGGGTTTATTTCTAAACCTTCATCTACTCAAGATGAGTACATCTATTCAGTTTATATGGTATGAAATACAATAAATACATATGGAAAGTCGAAACAACCTCGGTTTAAGGTTAAAGTTCAGTACCTTTGTTTGAAAGGGGAGCCCTCAATCAAATGATTATTGTAGCTTTAATTGGGTCCAACGAACCTTCAGATGAAGTCCCAAGCTTTGGTGAATGTCTACGTATAAATTTGATCAAAGTGGTTTTCAGGTGTTGGTTTAGAGCTAGGTTAGAGGCTATTTGAGAGGGGGCTTTTGTGGGGAATCAGTTACTTTTACTGTGGGGATGGTGTGTGCACAATTAATTGGATTTTTTTCACTATGCAGGTGTGGAGAGATCTGTCCTGGTTTTAGGGCAAATTTCAGTGAAGAAATTGGCTATGTGGGGTGTTTATGAGTGACAGAGAGAAATGGGATTGCACTTGAGATGGTTTGGAGAGGCTCTGGTGAGATTTTGGCAGAGTTTCCTTAAGGTTCCAAACACTCTTCTCTTTGGTCGTGGAGAGCTACATTTAATGCCATGGTTATCTGGTGGAGCTCAGGGCTTGGAGTTGGGTGCTAAAGCTTACTGAGATGGATGGAAGAAAAGCTCTAATGGCCAATCGGAGTGAGCCTAGTCAGGGAGGTTCAATTTTGGTTTTTGGCCACATGGGGTCCCTTAGGCTGGCTGTCTCCGGTGGCTGAGGAGGTGGCTGACCAGGGTTAAGTCACTTCTTGGCTCAGTAAGGTTAGGGGTTGTTTAATAATGGTTAAACCCTAAGGGTAATAAATTCTAAATTCCTCTTTGCTTAACTTGAAACTCTACATATTGATTCTAACCTCTAGCACTTAGTAGGTGGGGTCACTATGGGGGAGCTCAAGGAGAGTTCCCATAAGGCTATCTGACCTTAGGTTTAACTCTAGGTATTGGTTTGGAGCTACTTCACTCACTACACTCACTATCACCCACAATCAGTCACAATCCTAAAACCCAAATTGTTGACTTTGATCCCTTGATCCTTTGAGAGACTCATGTAGATGGTCCCCTAGACCCACTAACCCTAGGTTAGGTTAGGGTTTAGCTAAGACCCTAAGACCAGTACATAGAGGACCCAAATAAGAATTTTATTGGTCCATAGCTCGTATAGGATGGTTAGTCTCCCAATTCTATCAAAATGTCCAACTTTGCCTTTTGCCCCCCAAATCCACTCACATTACCTAAATGCCCTTGAAACCTAAGTTTGGTCAAAATCCTCAAATTCACCCAAAATACCAAAATTTATTCAAAAATCATTTCAAACCATTTCAAAATACCCAAATTACCCAAAACCACCCAAAAATTCCAAAATTACCAAAATACCCCCAAAATTTTCAAAATTACAAAAATTCCCTTGGCACCCCAAACTTTCCCAAAACCTCAAAAATCACTTAAAATGTCTCCAAAACCAATTTGGATCCTCCAATTGGATACAATTTGGCCAATTTGACCATTTTTACCAAAACCCCCAAATTGCCTTTAAAGGCCCAATTTCCCCAAATTCACCCCAAATGTCCATCAATTTGAGCCCAATTCCCATCAATTTCATTTCAAAACTCAATTTAATCTTTCACATAACCAATATAAACCACATATATGCCTAATTAGCCCATGCTTTGAGCTCAATTTTGATCTAAGTGAAACCCCCATATTTAGTCCTATGACCTAATCTCACCTAATTGAGCCCCATATCCTGCTTAATTTGCCCTAATTTGAATCCTAAACTCTTCATAACAATCCTAAACATCAAATTTGACTCTCAATTGGCCTTGGTAAAGCTTCAATTGTACTCAATTTTGATCCAAGTCCAAAAATACTTAAATTTGCCCCAAATTGGCTATGTCCCCAAATTCCACCAAATTGAATGCCCTAACCCCAAAATTGACACCCAATTTATGTTTAAAAATCTTAATGACATTCTTATGGACTATTTAAAACTATCAATTTGGACTTAGCCCAACCTTAGCCCAACCTAGACCCAAGTCTAGTCCAACATGTCCAAATTGACCAAAATCTCAAAATCCTTCTAATTGAGCTTCCAATTGAACACAAAATCACTTCAATCCTTCACCAAAAATCTTCATAACAATCACATGCAAAATTTTTATCAATAAATTTGGCTAAAATTCATGGCTAGCCTAACCAAAACCAACCTTTTGCCATTTGGACCCAAATTGGACCCATGCAACAAAGTTGACCTAGCCATGTCAAATTGATCAAGGTAAGGCTTCTATAGCCAACTTTTGGATCCTAATGACAAAGCTAGACTCACTTAACCCACCCGAGATGAGCCATGGACCAAATGTCCCCTAAATCAAGGGATTATTTTTCTAAATTGCTTAAGCCAAAGATATCTTTTCCAAAACCTATCACCAGCCCAAATTAATGGTTGTGACAGTTTCCTCTGAGGTTCCTGAGCCACCTAAGCACCTCCCCCACCATGTGCGGCACCTCCAGCCACCGTAGTCTTTGTAGGAGCCAAAACCGAGAGTCACCACCCCTAAATCAAACCCAATTTCTCATCCCAATGGCTCTTTAGAGCTCCTTAGCCCTCCACCTAAGCAGCTCTTTGCACCTATCAATTTGCCGCTCTTTGCACCCATCAATTGCACCTATCAATTTGCCCTGAGCTTCCCTCTAAGCTCCTCTATTTAATCAGCTCCTCCATGGCCAAAGAGAGGTGTGCTAAAAATCCTTGGGGAAACTCTGTCCAATTGCTCCCAGACACTTTCTAAGTACTTCTAAGCTCACTGCCACCATTTTCTCCCACTGATCCCTACAGTGGAAGCCCAGTTTTGTGCTTAAATTTTCAGCTAAAATCAGGAAATCTCTCAACAGTCCACCAAACTTAAATTAATTGTGCACACACCATCCTCACAGTGAGAGGAGTTGATTCCCCATCAAAGCCTCCTATGAAATAGCCCCTAGCATAGACTTTGATCAACACCTGAAATCGAGCTTGATCGAATTCATACCTAGAAGATTCACCAGGGCACAAGACTTCATCTGAGGGTTCATTGGGTCCAATCAAAGCTACCACAACCATCTGATTAAGGCCTCCCCTCTCAGACAAAAGTATTGTATTGATATTGAGCTCTAACCCTAGCCCGAGCTTATTTTGATTCTCCATTTGTAATGGCTTGATTTTATACTTGATCAATCATGTAGATGTGTCGTCCTGAGTAGATGAAGGTTTCAAAATAAACCACATGTGATGTGGTTGAGTTTAGATGGAGATCTTAAGATTTTAGTGTGAATGGCTTACGGGTTAGGTCACTTGGGGACGATAACAAAGAGCCGTCCGATCATGCATGTATCCCACCAACAAAATGGAACACGAACTGCATGCCGAGTCAGCGCTGAGGTGGATGGCAACACCAAACCAGAAGACGCCGCGTGGAGCTTCGGAGCCGCCGTAGGTTGATGCGACGCCGCGTCACTTAAGTAGAAAAATAAGGATTTTCTTATTTATTTAAATGCATATAACTTTAAAAATGCATACATTTGTGTAGAAAAAGCATTAAAATAAAAGAAAAATACCCACTTATTCAGAGAACAGAGGATAATAATATGGACTAAAAAAAATTATTATCTTATTCCCTAATTTTTAATGAATTAAATACCCTTTTTTGTATTTCAATTCTCCATGACTAAACATTGCTGACCATGGCTTGAACATTTGAGGGTTCATTCTCAATCACAGAGGCTATGTCTTTTGATTTTTCCAAGGTCAGAGGACATTCCTATACTTCTAGTCATAATTTTCAAGCTAAGGTGACCATTTTGGCTATTTTAATTATATAAATCAAAATATCACTTGGGAAATTATGGAAATAATTTAGAAACTTTCTTGTGGTCAGAGAAATCTAGGAAAAATATTGTGATGCTTTGAACATTTTGTGAATTTCTACACTTAACTAAATGCATATACCTTATATTAATTTATGTAAATTATACACTTATCAGAAATTGACAAAATCACTTCTCCACTGTCCATAAAATCATGTTTATTCACTGTAAAAATATCAAAATTATTTGACTTAGTCTAAGCATTAAAATGGATTTTTAAGAAAGCCTTACTTTTTTGGACAAAAATAATTAGATTAAATTAAATATGCTTAAAAAAATTATGAAAATTATTTCTCTGAGTTCCTTGTGATCAGGGGCATCTTATAAAAATAAAATCATTTTTCTGAAAATATTACATTTTTAAAATATATTTTGAATTAAAAATAATTAAAATAATCAAAATTTTCAAAAATACAAAAAGATGGTTCAATATGAGTGGGAATGTCCCCTGATCACTTAGAATTCATTAAAAAATTTTTCTAATTTTTCTAAGTTAAAAATAAATTTTTATAAAGGCTTAAAAATGAATTTTTCATGTTCTCCCACTAAAATAATCATAATAAATAAATTAAAAATTGTAAAAATATAAGATTTGATATTCTGGGTTTTTTGAATTCACAGAGGTGTATTAAAAATATAAAAATGATTTTTGCAATTAAAATATTATTTTCTATTTTAATTTAATCATTGAAATTGATTAAAAATTAAATAATAATAATAAAAATTTGATTAAAAAAAATCATGATATTTTGTTTAAGTGTTTCTTTGACCTTATAAAACCTGTAATAATGTTTTTCATAAATATAAATTTTATCTTGGATAATTAAATAATTAACTTTTGAAAATCCTATCTTCTAAATTTAAGTAATTATCTAAATTGAATTAAAATTTTGATAGGTCCACATGTCCTCCTCTAACATTTTAATTACCTCATGAATACGACACTCTAAACCCTCAAAATCATTTGAGTTGTGTTTAATGACTTATGAGCAAATTAGACATTTTAGACTTTGGTGCCTTAACCAAAATTTAGGATTAACCAAGGGTAAAATGGGTAATCTTGATCTTAATAAACATGTTTGAATGATTGAAAAACAATGAGATTAAAAGGTAGAAACTCACTCACCTCCCGTGCACAATATCAACAAAAATCATAATCTTCATGACTTGGAAGTCAATTAAGATCATATGATTCTTAAAGTGATAGGCTTAAGTCGGAAAGAAGATAGCTTACTTTTCTTAAGCCCGAAATTGAGAATGATTTGACCATTTGATAAGAATGCACATCACTTGAAATCAAAATCTTGATAATCACCATTTCACCTATTAAGATTATTAAAGGCTTAGTAGTGACCTAGGCTCGATTTCTAAACTCAATTGATTGGATTTAGAAGATAACATAATTGGTGATTAAAATCTTTAAATACTAGAAGCTTGACCTTAATTATGGGCACCAAAATCTTAAATGATCTAAATTTTCCTTAGAGGCACCCGTCCACATAACTCTTACGTGAAAGATTAATTGACTAATCGAGTATCATATCCTTGGGATAATTAAATTGCTAAGTTTAACTGAGCAACAGAGTAGTCGCACTCTAAACTCGGATGGTTCATGGAACGATATGATAAGTTCAAAAATGAACTCAAAATAATCCAAGATATCTCCAAAATAGTTCATGGTCATACCCCGAGCACCTTAAATCTTTTGAATATTTTGAAGGACAAATTGAACTTGTCATATTTTGTTCTAAAGTTATCCAATAAGATCTTCCAGGACTTAACAAAATCATAACAAAATCATAGCCTGGGGTTTGGTTCATCTACTCATGCAATTTAAGTTCCTTGCAATATTATATACATGCCTTGCACAATACTTGCAATATTATATACATGCCTTGCAAGTACTGACATTTCAGGTAGTAGAATGAGAAGACTCGATAGGTACGCTTTTACAGTTTACAGAACCGTCTTTTCTTATAGCTTCCACACTGTTATTTTATGCTTATAAAACTTGCATGTTAAACAATGATGTCACCCTCCACGAAAGCCAAAACTACTAGAATAGCTGCAAAAAAAAAGCAAAACTAAAATAAATCAAGCAAAAACTCACCGCCACAACGTTCAAAATATATGACAACTCAAAATTTAATTACAAACATCACAAAATAACAACTGCAACTAAATTAAGACGTCACTATCAGATAATCGGGAATCCCTCAAAGGAGATAACCTACGTTTTCTAACGAGACTTCCCACGGTCTAAATGTAAGTTTGGAACTCATTAAGTTGAGTTTAGTAAATTCATTTGGACTAAGTGAATCCAATAGAAAATAGTGGTGCCAGAACGAGGGAACCGTAGTATTCTAACCAGTGTCTCTCTAATCAACTTTAATATGCTCCATGAGAATTTAAGGAACTACAACCATAGGAACATTTGATTTGACATTATAACCTGACACATTAGAAAACTTAAACTCGTCATGGTAAGGTGCTTGAAACTAGCATTGTAGGCAGTACGACCAGCTTCAACAGCAAGAGGATCTACAACAGCACATCATTCCTTAGAATTAAATAATCAAGCCATAGGATTTAAAGGTTGTTTGTTTATTCAACATAAATCCTCAACTCACCTTTAGGCTTTTGTACAAGCCCTGCTATACAATATAAGCCCTAACTCGTTTTAGGATTCTGACGTTGTCGTTTGTCACGACTTAAGTCGTCACATCTTCCAGGATATTTGTGTGATTGTTTCACACAAATGTAAGCCCTAAGTTAATAAAATTGACAGGATGAAGCACTTAAATAATTTCTCCTCTAAATTGAAGCCAAACAATAGGATAGCTTGGGAAGTCACCGAGATTCTCCTCCGGATCTATGACATCCCCTAGTTCTTTCTCCTTTGGACTATACAACAAAATGTTTCAAATTTGAGTCAATCTCTTTTCACACCTCTTTGTCTGATCTCATTGAAAGTCCTATCATTTTGACCTCTTTGAAGATAAAATTTCCTGATTTTTATCGAGAGTTTTCTTACGTCACTTTGGTTAGCTAAGATGTAATTAACTATAGGGGCTTGCCCCTATAGGAAGCTTTTACGAATCCAGCTTAATATAAACCCTATTTAATTTTTTTTATTAAATAGGGGAACTTGTCGGTAAATAAAAATAATTTCGTAGACCAAACGGATGTCATTCATTTCTTAGTATATTTGATTAAGCCTCATCCTCAAGTCTTGTATTTATCCATCGACATAGATACATGGTTTGAGGTATAGTGCTCTTTCATTTAAACTATGAAAAATATGGGGTCAGTTTCTAAATTCCGGTGACCGACACCTTCTAACGAGCAACTCCTGCAACTAAAAATAATGCCGACAACAGTTTTCTTCGGAGGCGTGTAGTAGGCTGCATCTTCATGAATGCCAACTTCATGAACTGAAAATAATTGTAAATCTCCCTTGATGCAATGTTTTTATGATGCAATGCTCTTATCCTTCCTTGTAGTACTTAATGCATTAGTGTAGAGACAATAGAACCATGTTGTTTTTGTGTATCCATGGTCTTGTTCATGTTTTGTTCGTGAATCCATGATCGACCAAGTAGAGCATTGAAAGAGGTCTTGATGTCGATGATATGGAACTTATTATTACTAGTTCTCTAACCTTCATAAACAATGTAATTGATTCAACGGCTCTCTCTCCCTTTTGGTTGAATCCTTTTAGCATCATTTTATCGATCGTAAGCTCCTGATCTTCAATGTACATATGCTGCCAATGTCCGTAGACTCATTAAGTTGAGTGATGCTCTAAGATCTACCAAAACTTTAGATAATACAAATTTATCGATGTTAACAGAGATATAGAGTGGACTATTATGGTCGGTGGTACCAAGTAGTAGGTCTTCATCTGTGAAGGTTACCCCAAACTGTTCTTTTAATGAGCAAACATCATTTGAGGATGTGCTGGCCAACTGAGCTAATTAAATTTTTGGGTCGAGTAAAGCTGTAACTAAAGACTCTCTCATCTCCTTTGACATAATTAGAGCATCGTAGATGCTTAATTTGTCCGGAAACTTCCTAAGATGAGCTAGCATGTTGTAATCCACTTTGTATGATCCTCTAATTTTCTCTTGGTTATGTGGTTCCTCCACTGACGGAGGTAGAGGTAGCTCTTCTCGTGTTACTATTTATTTTCCTTTATCTGTCGGAGCTATTCTCGAGGGTAATACTCTCCCACTTCTTAAGTTCACTTCTGTGATCTCTTCTTCTTGACATGTCGTTGTCAAATCTTCCGATGCTTCTTCTTTGTTAGAGAGATCTAAGTTGATGGCAAATGGTGCACCGTGGCGCTCGAGGATTCGTTCCTCACTCCCGGCGCTGTTGTAAGTGGTGTTGTCGATGTCTTCTTCGGTCTTGTTAATGAGTTCATCAGACTCAAGCACAATTTGAGGCAATTTGAGGATCATACAATTTGAGGATCATTTCAGGAATCGAGATCGAGGTTAGATTAGTCATAATCGATTACGTTATTACCAAAAATAGTTAGAACGTAGCCAAAATCATAATCATTATATTTATAAGACTCCGGAGGGACAAAAAGATAGTCATACAAGGTCAGGGGTTCGAGGATTTTCTTCATGAAGTCTGAGACAACCAATCTAGCAGAGGCATCCTCTATCTTACCCCCCATGCTATCAGTCTTCATGCTCGTATTCTTCTTCCTCTTCTTCTTCTTTAACAATGTTGACCTCACTTTTGGTTGAGGTTTAGTTTTTCCTCTTTAGTAGCCTAAGGTCTAGCCAAAGGACTTTTCTATTGACTATTCTTAGAAAACTAGACATGGAACCCTCACCATTAGAAATTCTACGCTCTTCTTTACTCAACTTAAAGTTCCACATATTGGTCCTAACCTCTCACACTTAGGAGGTGGGTCCATTATAGGGGAACTCAAGATGAGTTACCCTTAGGACTGCTGGACCTTAGGGTTGACCCTGGGTGTTGGTCTAGGGCTAAGGCACTCAATTGCAATCACTTACACTTACAATCAATCACTACCTAAAACCCAAAATTTCTAGGCTCTGGTCCCTTGATACTTTTGGGAGACTCTTGTAGGTGGTCCCCTAAACCCATTAGCCCTAGGCTAGGGTTTGGCAAAGACCACTACATAGAGGACCCAAAATGGGGTTTCCATTGGTCCATGGCTCATTAATGGTGGTTGGTACCCCAACTCTACCAAGACACCCAACCTAGCCTTTTGCCCCTAAATTCCCCCGAATTACCTAGATAACCTTGGGGCCCCAAATTTGGCCAAAATTTCCAAATCTACCCAAAATACCCAACTTGATTTAAAAATCATTTGAAACACCTTGAAAACACCCAAACTACCCAAAATACCAAAATTTGCCAAATTACCAAAATACCTCTCCTAAACCAAAAATTCTAAAAATTCTAAGAAACCCAAAAATTCCCAAAACCTTGCAAATATTCCCAATTTCATTTTTTTCAACTATCACATGATTGAATTTGGCCAATTTGACCATCTTTGATCAAAACCACCAAACTGTCCTTTAAAGGCCCAAATTTCCCCAAATTCAACTAAAATGCCCATCAATTTGATCCCAATCTCCCCAAATTTCAATCCCAAACTCAAATTCACTTTCAATAGGACCAAAATAAACCAAATCTAAGCTTAATTGACCCATGCTTTCAGCCCAATTTTGATTTAGATCAAAATCCAAATTTTTTCCCCATGACTTTGTTCCACCAAATTGAACCCATGGCCTAGTTCATTTTCCACAATTTGTGTTAAGAAACCTTCATAGCATCCCCATACATCAAAATTGACCTTCAATTGGCCTTGGTGAGATCTCAACTTCATTTGATTTCAACCTAAATCCAAAAGCCCCAAATTTTCCCCAAATTGGCCATGTCTCAAAATGTCACCAAATTGAGGGCCTTAACCCCAAAATTTCTACTCTATCCCTTCATGAAAAATCTTCACAACATCTTCCTTGATCATGCCAACCATTCAATTTTGACTTAGCCCAAGTTTAGCTCAACCTAGACCCATGTCTAACCCAACATGCCCAAATTGACCAAATTTCAAAAATCCCTCAAATTAACCTACCAATTGAACTCAAAATCACTTCAACCCTTCACCAAAAATATTCATAAAAATCATATACACAATGTTAATCAATCAATTGGGACAATTTACATAGCTAGCTTAGCCCAAAACCAAGCTTTGAGCACTTGAACCCACATTGAACCCATGCGCTAAAGATGGCCTAACTACCCCAAAGTCACCAGATTAATGACTCCACGACCATTAGTTGGACCGTAGTGACCAGCCTAAACCTCTTAAAACCACCTAAATTAAGCCATGGACCACAGGCCCCGTAAATTCACAGGTCCCGTAAATTAAGGGATTTCATGCCATATTTGCTTAAGCTTAGGATTTTTTTGCCAAAACAAAGCCTAAATACATTATGTTGTTGTGACATATTCCCCTGGCTCACCTGACGTCTCTAGCCACCTCCCCTAGCCGACCGGCCAGCCCAGTGGTCCCTAGTGGTCGGAAAATGGCCAAACTGAAGGCCACCCCTTATGAATTTCACCCAAATCAAACCCAGAGGCCACCTCACTCAAACCAAATGATGGAGATCCTCTGCCCTCCACATGAGCACCACAATGCACTCAAACATTTATCCTAAGAGCCACCCCATGACCATTTTTATAAAAACTTACCTCCACGGCCATAGGAGGTGCCAAAAATTTTCTCAGAGAAAGCTTCCCAAATCATTTAGAGAGCTTCTTGAAGACCTCCACAGCCCATTCCAATCACTCCATTTCCTTGATTCCCCCTGTATAACCCTAATTTTGAGCTTGAAAATTAGGGCAGAAACATGACATCCCTGAAAACTCCACCAAAATTCATCTAATTTGGATAAGAAATGAGAGATATATTAAGGCTAGAAGATGGACGGTTCACGGGTGTTGACCTCACTTTTGGTTGAGGTCTAGAAACTTCTTTAGTAGCCTAGGTCTAGCCATAGGACTTTCCTATTGACTAGTCTTAGAAAACTAGAAAAGGTATCCTCACCATTA
>NW_018253343.1:35195-35634 GCF_001263595.1 Phalaenopsis equestris
CTTTATAAGGTCATTTTTGACCAAACCCAATATTTAATTTGAGCTTAGCCCAAAGCTAGCTCAAGTTAGACCCAAATTTAACCCTTAAGGGTTTAATTTAGGTCTAAACCCAAATCCATCAAAATCCATTCAAATTAACCATCAAATCAATTTCAAAACAACTTTCATCCTTCATGAAAGTTGTTCATAATGATGTTTTACACCAAATAAAATAATCAATTTGAGCTTAGCCCAAAGCTAGCTCAAGTTTGACCCAAGTTTAGCCCCATATGCGTAATTCGGATCTAAAACCATCAAAACCTATCCAAATTGACCACCAAATCAACTTCAAAATAACTTTCATCCTTCATGAGAATTGTTCATCATGATGTTTTACATGATGTTCTTCACCAATCCCAATAATAAATTTGAGCTTAGCCCAAGGTTAGCCCAAGTTTGA
>NW_018253344.1:0-2893 GCF_001263595.1 Phalaenopsis equestris
TATCTCTTAAGTTGTGCTCCTAAGATCTAGGATGTGTGCACTTTAGTTTAAATTTGAAGTGTCTTAAAGTGTTTAATCTCAATTAAGTGTCTTTCCACTAAACCTCAAACATTTATAGATCCAGCTTAGTTCGCTATCAGGCTCCTAAAACCTAGGGGTAAACTCATAGTTTTGGCAAATGAGTTGTGAGTGGTGCTTCAATCCTAATTAAAGGAACCTAGTTAAAGGAATTGGATTTTAAATTGATTCAAAGCTTAAGGGATCTAAGTGTAAGTCCACTAATCTCTCAATCGTTATTTAAATTCTCATTTCTTCCGATTCCAACTAGTCTTCTAATTTGCAATTCATTTTTTCCTTATGTAAAAGAAAATGTGGAATGTTCGTTACCTTATCTCCTCTTTAGATTTTATCATCCCAAAAATTCAAATTTCAATTTTAATTTTCTCTCATTTTCTGTTTCCCTCATATTTCCCTTGAGATTATAAATCATTTCTAAATATAATTAAATCAAAAATTCCCATTTTTAACTTGACCGTTAAAAAAAAAAGAAAACAGAATGAACGAAAATGAGACCGATACATTTTTAAAGCCAAGCCAAATCAGTGAAGTTTAAAATAAAATCATGAATGTATCGGTCTAAAACATTTAAATTCGTTAAACGAAAAATGATTGGATCAATCCCGAGGAGGATATCCTTTCCAAATGTCAATTTTGTGCATTTCCAAACCCCTATTGAATTACATTTATATCAATCCCATACTTTCTTCAAAATGAAATTATATAAATTTTTTTTTATTTCACAAGCCACCAAACCAGCTCCAAACAAACCCAAACAAGGTCACGGGTAAAGCCAAAAAGAGAGATAAAATGCCACCAGACCAGCCCCAAACAAACCAGCTTTAAAGCAATGGTAGAAAGTCCCGAACTGAGCTAGTTAATTCAGCTAAAAAAAACGAAGGCAAAAAACTCCAAACCAGGTCAATTGATTCAGCTCAAAAACGAAGGCAGAAAACCGCAAACCGAGCCAATTAATTCAGCTCAAAACGAAGGCAGAAAACTCCAAAAGAATCAAAGTCAAATCTCCATTTAATATAGGTATGTTTTTAGCCAACTTTTAATTCAACAAGAAGGTAAACCCGATCTCATTAAATGAACTAAAATATGGTCTTTTAAACAAAATTTCATGAAGCCATAACCAAACCCCTCCCACAAGGAGGCAAAATTGAGCTCAAAAACATGATTTTCCACTTTTGAAATGACTTCAGCATGTATTCTAACAACCGATGCAATAAAAGAAGCAAGATAAACCCCAAATATAATTTCCAGCATTAGGAAGATTCCAACATATGCTTCAACAACAGGGGCAGCAAATAGGAACAAAAATAAGCCCAAACATGCTTGCCATAGACATTTGTAAGGAATAAAAATACATTTTTAAAATGTTCTACCAATGCCTCCACATGTCATGCTACCATTTGTGAATATGAAGTGCTTAAAAGAGCAAACATCAAAGCCAAGAAATTAATTGAATGAGAGCAAAGTAACAAACTCTATCAAACCTTTCCATACCAAGGCTAGCCGAAACATTTCACACCTATCATGCGTTTCAGATTTTCGCAAATAGGCCAACTAATGCTCTCAGATTTTTGCAAAGATAACACTCATATGCTTCAGATTTTGCAAACACGCCACAAAAAAGTTCGCCATCAAAAAGTTTCAGATTTTTGCAAATTGAACACTTGATTGTTTCAGGTTTTGCAAATATAACACCATAAATGCTTCAGGTTTTGCAAATACGCCACCAAAAAGTTTCAGATTTTTTTTTTTTTTTTTTTTTTAAATAAGAAAAAAAAACTTTTGTAAATACGCCACAAAAAAGTTTCAGATTTTTTTTAATTATTTTTAAATGAGACACTAAAGCCTCACGATTCCTACAAATAAGTAAGCCAAACTTTTCTCTTCTCAAAAATATTTAGCAGGCATGGTATACAGAAAAAAATCTGGAGCAAAAAAAACTTTTAACATTCTTTCTAGCTAAAGATAAACATTCCCGCAAATGTTTTCTCAATCAGTTTGTTCAAAAACACACTACAAACATGGGAATTAAACAACAACTCGCATTTTTTTCGCATTTTTTATTAATTAATTCCATCAAACAAATACCATGCGTAGGGTATGTTTTGTATGAGTAAGCAGCCAACTAAATCAAAGATATAAACCAAATTGATTGATATGCATGAATCGAGTCCTAAAAAAAAGTCATTGTAGTGGCTCTCATGGTTAATATTAAATAGGAAGGGAAGATGGCCATAAAGTATTGACAGCAACGCTAGTTGCTCCAGTATTGCCTCAAGAATCTCATTCGTCATAGTTCATTATTTTGCAATAAAGACAACAATGTTACAGGGAGAAATGCAAGAATAGACCCAGAAAAACTTCTACAGCACCTTCTTCTATCAAAGCTTCAATCTAAAATATCAATGGCCAAGCAAACAACCAGGCAACCAAACGACCAAGCAAAGGTATCGAGTGAACCAGCAAGTAACCGAACAAGCCACTTAAAGGGCTCAAACACACGAGATGAATAGAGCAAGAAAAAAAAATCGAACCAAGGAGATTTAGAGGAGATTTTGGCAGCACCTCCACCCTCTCCAAAAATTTTCGGCCAGCCCTAAGAACTCCCCAAAATGGGGTTTTTATAGCAAAGAAAAGAGGAAGGAGAAACCACCTACCAGCCTCCCTAGCCAACGAATTACAAAGAAGAAATGAAACGACACCATAAAGAGGAGAGCGCTCGACCTCTAGGAAGAGAAGCGTCGGCCAGGTGGAATCCCTCGATTGGAGACTCGCTCGGTAATATCGAAGAGGCGAGCCGCAAATGCGAATGACAGAG
>NW_018253345.1:0-14698 GCF_001263595.1 Phalaenopsis equestris
CCAACCTGGGTTATAATAATTTGAATATGAGTTATCCTGCATATTATTTATGGCATTTAAAGTGTCTAATGATGCTTGAGAATCTACCATTTGTCCTAATGAATTCTCTTCATTTATAGAAATTGGTTGAGAAAAATTCATTCCAAATTGGTCTAACTTCCTTGAAATTGCAGCAAATTGATTTCAAATATCTGAGTAAGAGCTGATAAATATCTGAGCTCAGAATCTATGGATAAATCAAAATCACACTTTAGTTTAAAAGTAGAAATCATTGTCAAACCAACAAGAAGTCTCGGTTAAAACCAAAATTAATTTAAAAATAAAGATAAAAACTGATCTCAACTCCTCCACCAAACTATTAAATTTCCTTTGAATCTCTTTTCTCTTACAACACTCTTAACTCTCACAATAAAACTTAAAACAAAAAGGATAAAGTAAATTTGTGGTGCCTGAAAAATCTCTCCAAAAGTTCCTCTACGAACTATTTCAAGAACTTCTCAGGACTCCCCACTTTTTTTCTCAACTTCCTTCTTTTATAATATTCCAAGAGGTGTCTTGATATCTCTTCAAAATATGTCCTGATTCAATGTATTTTCCAAGGGATGCCTCATTTCACAAGTCTCTTAACTATATTTTTGTTTCTAGTGGTCATAACCACCATCTTTAGCCAATAAGTGCCTTAAATGTCCCTTCAAAATTCGGCAAAATGAATTAACCTGTCAAATAACTGCCTTTGTTGCTTAAGCGCCAAAACACTTTTGCACCATTTTTACATTTTTGTTCCAAATTTGATCCTTTTTCACTCATTTTAGAATTTTTCATATTTTTACTTGTATCTGAAAGAAAAACACATAAATACCTTTCATTAAAGCGCAATATCTCAAAAATAGGTATAAAAAATGTGTCTAAAAATACTATATATTTTAGATGTATCAACAACCATTAACACTAATTTTTATGAAGATTTACCAATTGGAATACTCAATTCTAGAGTTATGGGACCACATTTTACTCATATGGAGTCTCACACAGCTTATTGATCGAAAAATCCTCTGTTGGGCGCTCTTGGTGAAAATAATGGTTTCAGGGTTAGACCGACGCTTAGGTGCCGACCATGAGGGCCTATGTGCCCAAAATACCTTCCTAGACATCTAGTCTGAGCCATTGCAAGCTTTGCACCAGTCTCTAGGTGCCTAGGCACCTGGTTGGGGCATTAATCTCGGGCGTTAAGATGCCCAGAACAACACAAAAACAACCCCTTTAAGCCCTATCGCTCATTTGACTTCGTTGATATATTCTGGATGGCCTGATGCTGATAAGCTACCACCTATTTGGGATACAATGATTTATTTTCTACCCTTATGACTCGGACATGCTTTGATATATTGAGGTATCCCCGTCAAGATGATGTTGGTTATTCTATGGGCTCCGTGTGTCGATGAGTAGCTACCCATTTGGGAGGTGAGAGACTCACTCTCTGCTCAATGGCTTATTGAGAGCTTTGAATCATATAAACATTCCCACATTGAATAACTTTTCTTTGATGACCTATTTCCTCAGGTCTACGATAATATAAGTGAGCCCCTTCTATCAAGAGTTTTCTTGGGTATCTCTAAGATGTAATTAACTAAGTGAGATACACCCCCTTGGCATCAATCTTAACCCTAGAACAGGTACACCTGACTCTCAAGTTATGGTTAGTCTAAGTAGGTATTATTTTGTGGATATTGGTCCAAGGTTTCTCCGCCTGATCTTGTTTGGACGGACATGCTTGACCTTTTCTTGCAAGGTTTATAATACGTAGGTTTTTCACATTTACTCTCTTGTTTGTCGTTTTCATCGTATGTCCATATTTTTTTATTCCTATTTTCTCCAGATCATTCATATGATATAGAAGAGAGATTTATTCAGAAAATGAAAGTATATGATGATTGAAAAACTGATGATTCATTTTAAAATAAAAAGAGAAAAAGGATGAAACTAAGTATGGGACACCGCTAGAGATGAGCCTCTCTCTCCATACTAAGAGTTTCACTTTTGTTATGAGCTTATAGCCTCTCTCTTTATATTTGGAATTTTTTCTCATATTATCGTGACCTTGTATCTTTCCTTTGAGCACTAGTTGAGCCCTTTGTTAGACCTTGTTTTTCATTCAATGCGTCAGTTGCCATGATTAGCAACTCGATGCACTTTATCCCTTCTCTCACCCTCGACAATTTGGTTGTTGCATTATCACGTGCACTGATGCCATTGTACCTTTTGGTTGGTTTCTTAACCTTTTCTTATTTTTTATCATTTTCCCTTTTTGTCTTGCAATGTGGGAGAGCAAGAAGGTGGTCACGATCGCTATTGCTGGGGGGAACTCTATTTCCTTCTCTACGAGCATTTTTTTGTGCTCCAGAGGGTGTCATAATATTCAATTTCTTTGAGCACCCATTTTGGGATTACCTTATGTAATCCTACACCCTCTAAAGTGTTTGTTTTGTGTCATTCACCTTAAAAGGGTTGTCATGCATATCGAGCTGCTCTTGCTGCCGTGGCTCGTATTGCACCAGCTTATTTTGCAAAAAAGAGGCCAACACCAGACAGTGATGTGTCACAATGTACTTATGTTTTTCTTGAACTATCGAGTTATCCTTCTGTGTTCTCATGGATCACCATGCCATAGGGTAGGTGGGTCTTCTGTCAGTAGTAGGGTTGTCACCGTCGTCGCCGGTGTGACTTTTGTTCCGACTTTTTTTGTTCTGGTTTCCCCTAAGATTTCACTTACCTCCAGATTAGGCTTGAAGGCCCAGAGGACTAGAAATATATTATTTTGAATTCAGTAGTACGCCCTACAACAAGTTTCTATACCTGTTTTGACTCTAGTTTAGGAGGTGTCTTTGGCTCCCAGGATTGAGATTCATTTTTCTACCTTACCCAGCTTTGCAGACCACGTCCTCGTCAGGCATTGAATACGTGCCCTCCTTTGGAAAGGTGGAGTTGTTCATGTAGCACTTCCTCCATAGTAGAAGCTTATATCGGTACCACCCGTCCTTTAAGAAAGAGGCTAGTACCAGATGACGATGCACCACAATGCTCTTTCGTGTTTTCTGGCCTCTCTTGTGATTCATCCATATTTTTGAGTATTTTCATCACCACATATATTACAATATCTAAGAGTGCTACAGTTACCTTCTATGATACTGTATCTGGCATTGATACTAGGTCTGATTTTCACAACCTTAAAAAAATACCTAATTGGTGCTTTCCAAATAACTTGGAAATTCTCTTTTAGAAGCCATGGGCTTCTCCCAGAAACTCCATATAAATAGGCAAATTTTTTATTTCCAAACGAGTCTCATTTAAGATCACATTAAATGAATACATTTAATTAAGTTATCACAACATTTAATATCACATATGATTTCCAAACTAGTCTCAATTAAGACCTCATTAAATGAATATGCCTACTTAAATTATCACAACATTTGGTATCATGTCAGATTTCTTCTTTCCAACTACTCCACTTTTAACGAAACTACATTTTAATAAATAATCCCTTTCTGTAAAGCATGTGCTTTAATGGATGTGATTTTACATTCAATATTAAGTCAACATCATTGGATATTTTTTTTCAATGACCTCAATATATATTGTTTAACATCTTGATTGCCTTCGGCCTTAGTGCTTATTTGTTATGAATATTTATAGATGTCGGTTCAAAATATAACACCACTTGAAGAATCATTCTTTACCTGCAACTTGTTGAAATACCTGTAATCATTTCCAAAATACAAATCTCTCTTAGCACCTAAAGATCATCACATGAGGAGATATTTCTCCGGCACCTTTGCTATATTTTCTTTGATGTATAATTGATACATCTCTCTTTTTGACACTAATGCATCAATTTTATTGAGAAATATTTCTTAGGTGACATTAATGCAATAGTCGTATCTATTCAAATTGCCAGAGAAATATCTCATGTAATTGCTAAAAATTGAAGAGCATTAGTAGCATCATTTTCAATCATTGCTCTTCTTTCAATATGAATAAAATTGAATGCATCTTTTTTTTGAAATTTTTTTTTTTCTATTCTAACTTCCATAGCTAGAAAGTTGAATGCATCAGTGGCTCCAATCCATAATGTTGCCATCAATTTATGTGCATCTCCATTATTCTGCTTGGATCCTAGAAGATGTTGATCACTTGACTCTGTTAAGAATTTGCTATGACTTTCAACAAATTTTTTAATCTTCCAATTGTAGTTAACATTAACGTCATACCTATTCAAGACTGCACAACCAATCATGGTGTTTATTTTTTTAAACTTCACTATGCCATTAGATTACACCGTTTAAGAAATTAGGTTTACCACATTTTTTTTTATTTTATATTCATTAAGTTTGGTCAATAATGGTTGTGTTCTTTTAAAACAATAAATCCAATGTGGTGTGCATAAGCATAATACAAATTATGTCTTATTTTATTAAGCACAATATTGTTAAGCAATTTGTCTATAATTGCTTCATTAACCACATTCTTGGGCTCACAAAATTGCACATATATACATATGATTTAAACATAATTAAATATATTAACATGTTTTAGAAAACTGTGAAATTGTGGTGGTGTTGATGAAAAAAAAATTATTTTTTTCTCACAAATGAATCATTTATTCTGCTTTTATGATCTGAGAACGAATAGATTGTGATGTTATGCAATTTTCTTATTTGAAATTTGATGTTCTAAGAGTGTAAACATGTTTTTAGAAAAATTGTAGTATTTTGGTGTTTTTATGAGTATAGATGAAAAACTTTGTTTTTCCTCACAAATAAATCGTATCTCCCGCAACTCTAAATTGAGAGACAATATATTATGATAGTATGCAACTTCCTATTTGAAAATTGATGCATTAAAAGTGTAAAAATGTTTTTGAAAACAGTGGTTTTTTGATGATATTGTGGTGATACAGATGGATAAATTATGTTTTTCCTCACAAATGAATAATATCATTTACTCCTTAGATGTGAGAGATAATAGCTTATGACATTATACATACATTCTCTTTGAAATTTAATGGCCTACAGCTGTAAACATGTTTTAGAAAATAGTGATACTTTTGTGGTATTGTGGTGATACAGATGAAAAAATAATGTTTTTCCTCACAAATGAGTCATGTCCTCAACCGCTCTGTTGTGAAAGATAATAGATTATGATGTTATACAATTTCTGTTTGAAAATTGATCTTCTATAAGAGAAAACATGTTTTAGAAAAATAGTGATATTTTGGTGGTATTATTGAGGTGCACACGAAAAAACTGTGTTTTTCATCACAAATGAATCATGTCTTCTATTGCTCTAAAGTGAGTGATATAGATTATAATGTTATACAACTTTTCTATTTGAAAATTGATGTTTTATAAGTGTAAAAATGTCTTAGAAATATAGTGGTATTTTGAATGTATTATGGTGGTACAAGTTAAAAAATTTTGTTTTTCCTCATAAATGAACTATATCTTATCTTGATCTGATGAGAGAAGCAACATATTATGTATCAAGCAACTTTTATATTTGAAAATTAATCTTCTAAAAGTGTGAACATCTTTTAGAAAAATGATTTTATTCTGGTGGTATTTTGGTGGTACGTATAAAAAATTATTTTTTCTAATAAAAAAACCATATCTTTGCTCATATGATGTGAGAAATAATAGATTATGATGTTAATCAACTTTTTTATTTGAAATTAATTTTCTAAATGTGTATTTTTTTTTAGAAAAATAGTAGTATTATAGTGATACAGATGAAAATATGATGTCACAAATGAACCATGACATTTGCTCCACTGATGTGAAAAATAAATTAAAATTTATAATAACAAAATATATTGATTCAAACTACAAAAAAAATTATGTATGATTTAAATACGATAAATCAATATCAAAGTATATTAATTCAAACTACAAAAGACTTCAAATGATACAAAGTAGTGCTTTGATATCATTGATAGACTCACATCCATTTCATTCTTGTCACTAATTTTTTACTTCTATCTTCAAATTTGCTCTGATGTGGATTGTCATAGTCGCATGTATGTCACACTCTTAATATACCACAACAAACCTTAGACGAAAATCTAGAGCACGAAGTGGAAATGAAGACAGCTACATACAAGAAACCGAAAACCCTGTATGTGTAAAGAAGAGAAGAAGACATGAAGGCGGTGACAAATTTTTGAATAGCTAAAAATTTCGACTGTTCAGGCTGGTTTCAGGGCAAGTTTAGTCCAACACCAAATATCAATCTCACAAAGTGGGGCTATCAGAGTCGGATGTTAAACTACATTTGGATTACAAATATAATATTTTTTTGGTTAGATAAGTAACAACATAGAAATTGTATGGTATTCAAGTAAATTTCCAATTGTTATATGCTTAAAAATTAAATTTTAGATATTATATATTTATATATAAAAATTATACCACACATTTGTAAAACCTTTTTACCGTTTCAAACTTCTAGAAGAGCAAATTTCGCCAATGGCAGCCTCATCGTCACCACCGCCGCCGCGGCGGCGGCGGCGGGGGCAATTTTTAACCACCCTAAGGTTCGTGCCGATCTTAATCAGACGGTTGGCATTTGGCTGACGATCCCGCGCGATAACACTATCGTGTCAACTGGACCCATTACCGGGTAATGGCGACACTATTTAATCCGTCGGAAGGCCGTAACAGGTTTCTGTTTCCAGATTCTCCCTCATCCCTCTGTTTTCGCCCCCTCTCGACGGTGATGACGGGGAAGGTTGAGATAACCGATCGATCAGCTGAATAGAGGAGGCGGAAGCGGGTTCACCGGCGGCGGGTTGACGCGGCATCGACGGAGGTGTTGGAAGATTTTCAGTTATGGCTTACAGGTCCGATGACGAATATGATTACTTGTTCAAGGTGGTGTTGATCGGCGATTCCGGAGTAGGGAAATCGAATCTTCTGTCTAGATTTACCCGGAACGAGTTCAATCTGGAGTCGAAATCGACCATTGGCGTCGAGTTCGCGACGCGGAGCATTCGCGTGGAAGAGAAGGTTGTGAAGGCTCAGATTTGGGACACTGCTGGTCAGGAAAGGTATGATCGGTCAATCCATACTGATTTCTTGGATGGAAATTGGAAACATCTTGTTTTGATTATGAGTTTTGTTCATCTGTTGTTTTTCTGTGGTTGGGTGTTTTATTGGTTCCTGGGGTTAATCAGACTGGATTAAAAGCTACACTATCAATTGTGCTGTTCTTACGTTTTGATCTCCAAATTGTATTGCTGTCTGCTCGATGGGTTAGTTTTCGTTGGCATGGGGCTGGTAAAAGGTTGATTTTGCTATTTTGGCTTGATTTTGGCCGTCGATTTGTTTTGAAATACAGAATGTAAAGCTCTGGTTCCGGTATAGGAAGGCAAGCCTGCTATTTTCCTAACTATTTTTATATTATTTTGGAGATTGCTGAGTGCTGAAGCACGATTATGGGATGTCGTAGGTTCCAGTTTAAAAAATTGATAGCAAACTTCAAATTCTTTATCAATTAAATTTGTTGACACCCGCAAATAGTTTGTATTAATTGCCCCTTTCTTTTCTTAAGATCATATGAATGCAATGTGTACTAGTTGTTGGGATTTAATAGATTGCAGTAAAACAGTGATACGGTTAAGGTACATTTGGCCTCTCACCATTTCTTAAAACCCATGCGTAAGCTCGTCTATTTTTCATGAATCCTCCTCCGTGGACTATTCCTTCCTTCCTATTCTTCACTGAAAAAGAGGCAGCATTAAACTAATATAAGGCTTAAACCAGGTGATCTGGAATTAGCGGCAACTCACAAACATACTTTATTAGTACTGAATCAGGGTTACGACACGACTCAAACGAAAAAGGAAATACGATAATAAACTAATCCCTGGTTAGGGCTGCAGGAGGAGATCTGAAGGCGATTGTGGCATCGGTGAGGTGGGGAAGGCTGGGTGGCTGTTTGGTAAGTTGGAACGGTGCTTGGTGGGCTGTAGGTGGACTAGACAGCAAGGGTTGCTGCAAGGAAGGGATGGCAGGATGAGGGTTGATGGCCGGGAGGGCTGGGCAACTCAGGTGGCTGCAGGGAGAGGGAGTACGGGTGCTGGATGGGCGGACTGGATGGCTGGACAGCAGGTTGTGGTGGTAGTAGGAGTGCCGGCAGAACTGTAGGAGGAAGATGGGGGTGGCTGGCAGCTAGGTATGGGGTACGAGAAGTGGTCGGGGAGGAGATAGGAGGAGATTGGAAGGATACAACACCGCCTCAGAGCAGGATATAGCAAGAGCACTACTTGTCATCGGATACAACCCTAGTATGAGGGGGAAAGACTCCACACAACAAATCTGAAAGCAAACATAGCAAAAAAACTGAACCCTACAATCAGAAAACAACAATTTATAGACTTTTATTAACGAAGAAAATGAAAGAAATAAATAACTAAAATCCCAGACAAAAAGAAGAAGTGGGGAGGCAAGAAAAATCCAGAATATAGTCCTTAAAATACTTCCCATATGGAGAAGAGCTAATAAGGAAGGAGACGGGAGGGGTGTGTTGGGTTGTGGAGCCTAAGCACAAGGCACCTGACACATATGCAATGAGTTGTGGGTGCTTAAGTGCCCACTTGGGTGCTGCTCAAACAGAGGAGTTCGTGCCTAGGGACCGGCTTTAGGTGCATATGCGCTCGCTATAGAGCAGACGCTGCTCTTATTCTCTTGAGACCGACTCATATGTGCCAGTCTATTTGCGCCTAGGCGCCCATTATGGGGCTCCAATACGAAGCGCTTAGCATTTAGGCACCAAGTTTGGGCGCCAAAGTGTCTAGTGCAGTTACTGCAGGAAAAATTAGTTTTTAAGCCAATTTTTGAGTGTGGATCGGAGTGCTTGTTGTTTCCTTCTTTTTGAATTCTTCGAAGAGCATCCCGATGAAGGTGAGGAATGTCGAAGAGGTGAATTTTAGTGATTTTGTGTCGGATCGGAAAAGGATGATTGTGGAACGAGTTCTGTAAGTTTTTTTTGTGTGTGGAGAAAAAACTCGTGTGAATTTTTCGTAAAACATTGTGAATTTCATAGTTAAAATTTCTGGTGGTGTGACTCTGTGATTTTTTCCCGTTCTCGGGTTTTTCCGCGTAAATTCTCGTATGTTTTTCTGGTTGTTTTGATTGTGCTTCTGTTTTAATTTTTTTTTCGATTTTTTATCGAATTGATACAATCCCGTTATTCTGCGGTGAAGTTTAGTTTCTAATTAATCCTTAGTCCCGGTAAAGTTGGGAGTTGTTCGTTGTGAGATTTCCTAACAGGGCGGTAGTCTCGCATTTGTAGAAGTGGCAAGAAACTCCTTAACGGTCCACTAGACTGGTTGATTGAGGGAGTTTTACTGCCAAACGTCTGAACTGGTTGGCAACTTTTAGCACCCCGTAAATGAGCGGACGCCTTTAGCGCTTGGATCATTAGGCCTAAATGGGCTTGGTTTGAATTGACTTCCTCGAGGGCCCTACAGGGGAGGGGGGTATACTTGTCAACCTCATTAAAAATGTGATCAACAGCCTTGTGTATCTCTTATTTGAGACATTGTATTTATCCATCATTTCAATTGTCTTATACTTTTCCATCAAAGCACAAATTGTTATCTAGTTTGGCTTTCACTGTTCCATCAAAGCCTGGCAACTCCAACTTCTAGTCTGAAGGAAAGATATTCTCTCATTTTTTTTCGGTCGTCTCTATGTCTATCCTTGTTGATCGGCGCTCCTTTGCAAGCTGTTATCTCCTATATATCAGACATACATGTGTGCCATATATCTTCTCGATTATCTAGTCCTTAACCAAGCTTACTGTTGATAATTGAAGCACTTAACACTTGTACTACCATCGTTGAAGATCATCTTTCCCGATTCTTGTATATTATATAGTATTAATACCCTTTCCAATCACAAGAAATAGCGTCAAATGTAATAATTAACTTATATTAGTGAAACAATTTCAACTAAACTAGGGCCATATGATATTTCCCTTTTCTATATTTGTTATGTAAAAAATCTCGTCTCTTGAGTGTTGCTCTCAAATTATCTGTTGGTTTATAATTGATGTATGTCTCAATGATATTTACTGTTTCCATTTTTCAAAAGATATTTCTTCTCCTTGATGATATTTGTGCCTTCTAATTTCAGATGCGTGCCTTCTTACTTATATGTGATTGCTTCTGTCTCTTCGAAAATATCACAATCACTATCTTTTTTTTTTTTAAGTGAAATACAACTTTTCGTGTATAGATTCATGACACCGAGGTGTTATTAGTGTAGATATCAAACTTTTCGTGTTGGTAAATGAATAAGAATTATGTTGTATGTTTGTAAGTTTTCCAAATACTTATCAACTGATTTCATCACCTACAATGCTTCTACTTTTTGTTTAAAAAGACTCGTCCAACCATTCAACCATGTGTCAAGAAAAAATAATACTCTTTGGTTTGCTCTCAGACTGATTGCTTCCTGATTTACTAAATCCTACCTGTAACCAAATTTTAACCATGATTAAGCATAATACAAAAGATTCCTAACTGCATTACCTGAATAAAAAGCATGAGGTAGATTAGATTTACATACATACCACTCAATTCCTATGTGATGACATATCTGTACAGATAAAAATATGTCGGCACGAATTCAAAGTAGATAAATGACTTAGGAAATAGATGCAGACGATTGGACGATCAGACGTTCAAATATGTTGATAATCGTTTTGGATGAATGTTGGCGACAGAAACACCTTGCTCGAACGATCGCAGACGGCGCCAGGAGAGGCTCCCATGAGGAGGTAGTCGGCCTTTAGGATGATCGACAGAGAACACTCTTTTATCGATCGAGCCCAAGCTAACCGGATGATCGACAACCCTTATCGATCGAATCGGCTCCTGGTCTTTTTAGGTACAAATAATTTGTAATTACCAAAAAGTGCATCTGAGAAGTTATTAATGAGGGGGCTAATATGTATTATTATAATATTGAAACCTAGGCCTATAAATAGGTGTTCGTGTCATGAATAAGATAAACTTTTTTTACTGCTCTCTTTCTCTTTCTCTAATCACTTCCTAGCAAAACGTTTCATTCATTGAGTGTGTTTCCCAGGCACTTTTAGATTCAACAATATCTAACACCTAGAATTCAATTTTTACATATATGATGTGCCTTTCGCATTCTAATATTTACATCAGTTGATATTTTTTTTATGATATGAAAGCTTTTAGATGATATAAATGCAAAAAATAAAATTTAGGCTTTTGATATGTAAATACATAGGAATTGAATGTTATACATGTTAACTCCTCCACTGTATTAAATTTATCACCTCCTGGAGAACTTCATAATACATAAGATTCCTGACTGCATTACCTGAATGAACAAACATTTGGAAGTTTTACAGCCATACCACTCTATTTCTGCATAATTGCATATCAAAAACCTAAATTTAAAAAAATTTTCATCTTTGAATCATTGCTCCTCTCCCAAAGGTACCGCGCAATCACAAGCGCATACTACCGCGGAGCCGTCGGCGCCCTCCTCGTCTACGACATAACTCGCCATATAACATTCGAGAACGTCGAGAGATGGCTGAAAGAGCTCAGAGACCACACAAACCCTAACATCGTCATCATGCTCGTCGGAAACAAAGCCGATCTGCGCCATCTTCGAGCCGTCTCCACCGAAGATGCGAAAGCTTTTGCGGAGAGGGAGAGCGCTTTCTTCATGGAAACATCAGCCCTAGAATCAATGAATGTCGAGATCGCCTTCACCGAAGTCCTCTCGCAGATCTACCGCGTCGTCAGTCGTAAAGCTCTGGACGTCGGCGACGACCCGTCGGCGCCGCCGAGGGGACAGACGATCAATGTCGGCAACAGAGACGATGTGTCCGATTTGAAGAAAGTTGGGTGTTGCTCTGCCTAATTTGGAGAGATCAGTAGGTTCGTATATGATTACTCCATAAGTAATATATTTTTTTTTTTTGCTGCTGCTTCTGCAAATATTCATTTTCGTTTGAGCATTTTGTTGGGGTGAGTTAAGCCATAGGGTTCTAGTTTTGCTTGTTATATGCATATATGAATGGTGTCATGCTGTTTAATAATTTATTGTTTTTACATAGGAGCAGCAATGTTTTATGTTTTGCTTTTTTTCTTTTTTTTTTAAAATAATAATTTGACTTGAATTATGCATATAATGCTTGTGTTTAGGTGATAAAATATTGGAAGATTTACATGCATACTACTCATTTCCTATGTATTTACATATATATCTGTCTGTGTGTGTGTGTGTGTCTCACTTTACTAGTACATGGAAAGGAGTATTTAAATTCTTAAAAGATGAAATGGTAGGATTTTTTATATGATATGAAAGGTTTGGGTGTTTGATGTGTAAAGACATGAGAATTGGGGGGTATGTTTGTAAATGCTTCAGAATGAGCTTATGGATTAACATTTTGTTATGCTTGCAATTCGACATGTAAGAGATGGCCAAAAGAGGCTTTTGTTTTGTTATGATCAGAAGATTTTACCTGAATTGAGAGCGAACTTTCCTTTGCCTGGGGCTATAGCTTAGTTGCATGGAGTAGTTTTTTAGTCTAACAGTTGGCCTTAGATTGTCCTTCATGTGGGGGTCGTAGCTCTCATTCAGGAGCAAATATTACATGCGGATTCAATGATATTGTGGCAATGTACAAGAAATGGACGATCACGATTTGTGGGGTACTGAGAGAGGAGCGGACCGCGACACGGGTGGACTTGCAAGAAGTAAAAAAACACATTGCAGATATTGAGGCCAATGAAAACTTCATCGATCTAAAGGTGAGAGAACGGTTCCCTTACTTGGAGGCTAGGTTAGAGGTAGCATTAAAGGTCTCCCAAGATACAACGAAGATTGAAGGTGGTGGAAATAAGACTCGCTTTCTTCTAACCGTGCCTCGAGTCGAACTAATCATATCAATTACTACCTAGTCGATGACTAGTTCTGAAGCTTCTCCTTCTATTCGGGACAATCAATCTAGATGATATGAAGGATCACTATTTGTTTCTCTTTTATTTTTGACTTTGAATGTCAGTTTACAATGTAGTGTTGCTTTGTGCATTCACCAATTACAATGTTTATATAGTTCGGACTCAATTTATTTTTTGTTTATGGTCTTCAGTGAAAGGTTTTATAATTGGTTTTTCGATTTGATGTCTGGTCCGGTTTTCACAACCCTGCTGAATAGATGTTGAAGTGGAGAAGGAATATTTTTTGTCGCCATTTTTAAGAATAAAGTGGATGGACATGAGTGTGCAAATTATAGAGGATTTAAGTTTATGTGTCAAACATTAAAATTATGAGATGGAGAGTAATTAAACATATGTTAAGACGTGATACAAATAGTTTGTCATAATCAATTTCTATTTATGTCATGCAAGTCTATATGAATGTTATACCTTTATTGAGATGTTTGATGGAGTAGTACAGAGTAAGTAAGGATGATCTACATATGATTTTTATTAATTTAGAAAAAGCTTGTGATAAGTTTCAAAGAGTTCTTTGGAGAGTACTATAAAAGAAAGGTATTGATATGACATAATCAGGTCATAAAATTATGTGTACTAGAGTCGTTACTTGTGTTCAAGCAGAAGGACGATTGACCAAATATTTTCCTACTTCAGTTGATTACAGGATTGGCTTTAAGTCATATCTTTTTGCTTTAGTTATTGATGTTCTTACTTGACATCTACATGAGGATGTACCTTGGTGTATGCTTTTCATTGATGATATCCTTCTTGTGGATAAGAATAGAGAAAGAGTTTAGGCAAAAGTTGAATTATGGAGGTCTACTTTAGAGTTTAAAGGCCTTCGTTTAAGTTGATCTAAAATTGAATACATAGAATGTAATATTAGTGGCAGTAGAACTAGTGGCAGATTTGTAACAGTGGGTGTTCAAATCATTAAAAGGAGTAAACATTTTAGATATCTCGAGTCTATTGTTCAAAGTGATAGTGATATAAATGAGGATCTTACTATAACTCAATTTTGATGGTTGAAGTGGAAGAATGCATGGGGCCTATTGTGCGATAGAAAAGTACCCCTAGAGAAGGAAAATTTTATAAAATGGTGGTGAGACCTGCAACGTTTTATGACTTAGAATGTTGGCCTATAAAAGAGAAGCATAAAACTAAGTTAATGTGGTCGAGATGAGAATGCTTAGGTGGACGAGTGACTTTACACTCAATGATAAAATGTGAAACAAATATATCCGTGCTCAAGTGGCTGACAATATTATATAGAGTCGTCTTAGATGATTTGGGCATATTAAACGTCGACCATCTGATGATCCAGTTAGGAGAGTAGATGATTTAAATTTGCCTTATGATATGAAAGATGCATATTAAACGTCGACCATGAGATGCATCTTTTCATGCATTGGTAAGGCGGTATGCATGTAAAAATTGAAGCATTGGTGTTAGATATATAAATACATAAGAATTGAGTGGTATGTATTAAAACCTTCCAAAAAAAAATCACTTAAGGCTGCTCTTCCCTTGCCCATCATCTTGTCATAAATCATAAACCTTTAAATCAAGTGTCATAATGTTGAGGTGTTGCTCTTTGAGATTGTGAAAAGGAGAAACTTTATATTAATCTTCTGAATATATATATATATA
>NW_018253345.1:21083-34669 GCF_001263595.1 Phalaenopsis equestris
AAAATTATTTTCAAATCTTCTTCTAATCCAATTTGAACAACACTAACATTAACCACATTTATAATATCTTCGCCAATAATCATACTAATAGCAAACATTCAATGAGAAACCATATTAACCTTAACAAACTTAATATACCAAGTTAATCAGCCTTAAATACAAACAAGTGAAGCTTTATATAAATGGAAAACAAGTCACTAATAAAAAAGGAATTATCCTAAATATGCACGCATGCGCAAAGAAGAGGAAAGAATTGGAGTACCAAAAGATTTATAACCCGTTTGGGGTAGTTTATTTGGTGCGGTTGGTGCGGCGGTATTTTGAAAACGTATCTGGCCTGTTTGGGTAAACTGTGTTTTGACAGCTTATGCGTTTTCAATACGTAGAAAACAACGTTTTCACACCGCACCTAGATTGAGCTTATTGGCAATGGTCTGGTTTTTCCAAAAAAATAAAAATTGTAATAGTCATCGCACCTAACTTATCAACAGATTATTCAATAAGCTACGCAATGGTCTGGCTTTTTCAAAAAATAAAAATTTGTTATAGTCATCGCACCTAGCTTATCAGCAGATTATTCAATAAGCTACAGCTGCCCCAAACAGACCCTAAATCTCTTATATAGAATAAAAATAAAGGTCTTTAGTGCAATTATAAAATATAATTAATTTTAAATAATCATACAAATTTCATTCAAGATGATCTGACATAAATACATAATTAGTGAAGTGAGTTGACAAGGACCAAACAAATTTTAAAAATAAATATTTTATAATCTAAATTAACATTTTTGGTAGCTGAGTCATTAATTTTTACAAATAAGTCATCAAATTTTTTTCATGAAAAAATGTAGTTAATATTTTAAAAATTAAAATAGATTTATTTTTATATGATATTAAAGATTTGAGTGGTATAAATGTAAAAATTAATTTAATTATTTAATACATGGATACATATGAATTGAGTGGTGTGCATGTAAATATCTTTTGTTATATTTTTTTAATAGAGTTTAGGTGGTGGGATGCATTTTGTTTTCTGGTTAAATTATTTTTTTTCTTTGAGATCTTATTTTCATTAATAAAATACTCTTCTTTAATTATAATTATTTTCTTATTATAAGGTATTTTTAATCAATAAGTTCAATTAAAATAATTAATTAATTAATCAAAATAATTATTTAATACATTTTTTAATACAATTACATAGAATTAAAAAAATTATAAAAAGCTTATTTAATAATTAATTTGAATTAAATTAAATTAAATTCAATAATAAAATTTAAATTTGAATTAATTTAATGAATAACAAATGATTATGTATGTAATTTTCCCTTTTTTTACTTAATTGGTGGGAATAAAAGTTGTAAAATTTTCCAGCAAGTTTTTTTTTTAATTTAATTGGGCATTTACATGCATGATGCGTGCTAGAAAATTTGTGGCAGTAGAAAAATAAATTATTGTCTTAGCATTGTTGGCATTAAATTTTTATGTGACATGTGTAGGATGTTCACTTGAACATTATGTGACCATGTTACATGCATGTGTAGCTTCCCAAAACTCAAGAAATCCATTGAGACTTTCCACGACGTTTCAAGTGCAAATCCAGGGCCTCACTTGGTGTTGATGTGCCTGGAAGTGACCACGGTTGGTTGACATTAGTTTTTGATATGACACATGTTTGATGTTCATTTTAATGTTTTAGGATCATACTCCATTCATTTGGAGCCTCCCATGGTCTAAGGGATCTATAATACCCTACAACAGATTTTTGTTCATGGAACTAGGGTTTAACTTGGTACAACCGTGCCAGGAAGTGATTATCCTTAGTTGACATTAATTTTTAATATGACACAGGTTTGATATCCATTTAAATGTTTGAGGATCAAATTGTATTCATAAATAATATCTCATGGTCCAAGGTAATCATAAAACCCTTTCTCGGACGTTTCTTGCAAAAATTGGGTCTACCGGGTCAGACCGGCGCTAGGCTCTGCATAATTTTGGGTTTTTGGGTCATTTGGCCCATTTTATTTATCAAAATTCTCTTATAATTTTTTTTATATGGAAAAAAAGGGATGGTACCATGGAAACTTCTTTAGCCCCCACCTAAAAAAATAGCCAATCAAATGCATCCTTGTGGACTTTCCATATTTGCAAAAGGAGGGTTGGACATGGGAAAGTTCTTACCCTCCATTCCTCATTATTTTTTTCAGCCTTTTGAACTTGAGGGGGTATAACTGAGAGGGATTAGGGTGGAATTTTGTGGGGAGAGCCAAGAGAGAGCTTGAAGAGGTTTCCTTGAAGAGTTCTTGGGGAGAACTCTTCTCTCATCATCTTCTTCTCCTTCCTTTTTCATTATTTCGAGTTTTCTTCTATTTTATCCATCCTCTTCTTTTTCAACCTTTCAATTTTATTTAGAGAAGAGGAGAGGTTAGCTATTTGGAGAAGTTCTTTGGAGGAAAGAAGGTCCATCTTCATCCTAGCACAAATTAGAGAGCTTGGACAAGCACAAAAAATGCAAATGTTACATTTACTCTTGTCAAAATATATTTTCTTTGATAGAAAACCTTTAGGGTGATGTTAGATGGATTGGGATAAGTTGATGCTAGAGAAACCCCCTTAGGTTAAGAGCTTTCCTCTTTGTTTTCTCCCAAAACTCCGTGAGCTTTTCTCCTAAAAGCCTTGCCCCTAACAATTTTTTTTAAAGCAAGGCTGTACTAACCTCGTCGTTTGATTTTGGCAGCTTCATCTTGAAGGAAATGTGAAGCCATCAAACCTAAAGAGTACAAAAACCCCATTGATCTTCGTTGTCTACGTTATGTAGATTTCTTTTCATGAGAAACCCTTCATTTTTCTTGCCAAGCAAATGGAGGTGGGTGTCTTGTTGCCTCGTGCAAGAAAGCGTTGGTACACCTCTCTATCTCTTAAGCCTAGAACCTCTGAGAGATTGTTTAGGTGGGTTTGACTTGTCGTCAAATAGTTTTAGGGATATCATCATGTTGAGCATGTGTGCATCTTATATCTCATTTGCTTGAATGATTTTGAAATATTTCATAAAAAAGAAATTTTCTTTTGAAGTGTGCATGTTTGATTGCACTTGTTTGGCGTTTAACCACGTCTGAATAAAAATATGTATTTTATGCTTGTAATATAACATTGAAATGCTTGTGAAGATTATGCTTAATTTTGATTTGTGCATTTCTTTAATGAGATATAAAAGTATACTTGGCTTAACGCCTATATTTTTGTATGTTCGAACATATTTTTGGCTTAATGTTTATGTTGTCAAATTTGTTGTGTGTGTAATATCTCGTTGAGCACCTACACTTGCACTTTTTGTATCTCTTCGTGTACATATGTCCCCATATGTACATGATTAGATATTTCCATATAATGTGAGGGGTTGGCCAACATACAAGGCCTACCTAGTGTGCAACTCTTCTTGGCAAGAGTTGTGTTATCCCTTTTTTAGAGCACCACTTAGATGTGTCATAGGTATATCACATTGTGTCTTCTAGCACGAGTCATGCCACCTATCTCATGATCCTATCTAGCACACAATGTTTGTTCACTTAGGGGCATGAATCTCACTTAATATGAGTTTTAACACCTAATGCACCCACGACATTACCTAGAATTTCCATGAACATACTCATGTATTTCATATGTGTTCATGTTCACATCATGCATCATTTGTGGTTGTCATTTGCGTGAGCTCGTTTTGTTGTCTCTCGAGCAAGTTGTAAGTCCCCTTGGAGTGATCTTTACCCAATGTAATTGAACTCAATATCATTCATGTATTTTGAGTCATATAGTGTGGCATTTGTTTTTCAGTTGCATGAGCATCCGGGTTGCCTCTTGGGCTAGGTATAATCTCCTCGAGGGTGTCCTATAGTTGATGCGCCCTAATGGTGTGTCATACGGGTGATACATGTTACATTTACACTTGTACATTTAATACCCCTGTCAAAGAAAATATGTCACCATATATGCTCATGACAAGTGGTATGATATATTTGAGATGGCTACTCATCTAGCACTATGTCGGCGGGGAAATGTGTCGTTCACATCTTGGAAGTAATTTAATTTTAATTTAATACACTATAAATTTGATTTTTAGAAAAATAATGTTTTAATTTTGAAAAAGTAATACTTTAATTTTGAAAATACGAGACCAAACTGATCTCATATAGACAATTGATTAAATAAACGAGCGCAACACTACAAGTGACATACCTACCCCGAGGAATAGACATATCACTTACTAGTGATGCTCGATTAAATAAATGCTCGATTAAATAATTAAATAAACTAAAAAATTTATGACATCTGTTTGGTCTGCAAACCATTTTTATGTAAGTCGACAAGTTCCCCTAGATAATATGGAAGATTAGATAGGGTTTATATTAAACTGGGTTTTTAAAGTTTCCTATAAGGGCAAGCCTTTATAGTTTCTTACATCTTAAATGACAGAAGTCACTTAAGAAAACTCTCGATTTCGATCATAAATTCACGCCTTCAAGGATTTCAAAAGGTTAGGAATTTTCGAAGATCGGACTAAGAAATATCAAATGAGAGATGCTCAAATTTGCAACATTTTATTTTAGAATTCAAAGGAAGAAAAACTAGGGGATGTCACAAATCCTGAGGAGAACATCAATGACTTACCAAGCTATCCTATAGTTTCGCTTTAATTTCAATGAGATGATATGATTTAATGTTTCATCCTGCCAATTATTATTATTTAGGGCTTAAATTTGCATGACACAAATTTGCATGAATGACACAATCATACAAATAGCCTAGAAGATAGGAGGGTTTATAGCACAACAAATGACAACCTCGGAACCTAAAGCGAGTTAGAGCTTAAATTAAACAGCATAGTCGTGCAAATGCCTAAAGATAAAATTGAGGATTTATGTCAAAGTTTTATGGCTTGTTGTTCAATTCTAAGGAAAGATCGTTGTCGTTGATCCTCGTGTTGTTGTAGATGCATTTGCTCTCTCGAAGTTGCTCTTCTGTACATCCTCGTCGTGCTGCCCATGATGCTAGCTCTAAGTTCCTCGTCAATGTAGCAGTCCTAAAGTTTAAAGGGTTTAAAGGTTTAAATTACAAGTTTCAGTTCAAAAATGGGGTGGGGAGGTTAAAGTTGATTAGAGCGACACAGGTTAGGATCCCACGGTTCCCTTGTTCCGGTACCACTATTTTCTTTTGAATTTACTTAGCTTAAACTAGTTGTTAAGCTCATTTAAACTAGGGAGATCTCGTTAGCAACCGTGGGTTACCTCATCCAAGGGACTCCCGTAAATTCAAAATGACGTGTTATGAAATTGTTGTTTTGTTTTGATTTTGAAAATGTTGTTTAATTTTGAAAAAGTTAATTAATTTTGGAAAGTTTGTTTCGTTCTATTATCCAAGCATGCATGGTATGTAGAAGCAGTAGTAATTTGTAGTAAATGAAATGACAAAAAATAAATAAACCTGTAAAAGCGTACATGTCATCTTCTTGCTGCTTTCGCTGAAATGTTAGAACTTGCAACATGTATATAATTTTGCAGAAATTTTAATAAAATTGCAAGAAAGGAAAACAAAGAAGAAGGTTCAAGCTGCCCCTACTAAAGTCTATTTCGCAACCTGATGGCTCCCTAGAAGCTTCAATGGATGATTTTCTGGAACAAAGTATAATAGGTTCATTCTTCGTTCAAAAATATTCAAAAGATCATAAGGGTGTTCCGAGCATGACCCCGAACTTATTAAATAGAACTCAAATGACTTTGAAATTTTTATAGTACCTCACTCATGGGTCAAATAAAATATAAGAGGAGAAAATTTAATTTTTCAGATTTTTATTTAATTTATAATAATTATTTTATTCAAAAATAGGAATTTTTTAAAGTTAATTAATTTAATTAATCAGAGCAAACTATGTACCTCAAGAAAATTATTGGAGGTTTACCTAGGTTCGAGGACCACTATGACCAATTTTCATGATTTTTCAAGTTACATTTTAATTATTATAATTATTTGATGGTTTTATGTATTAATTAAATATAAAATATTATGTAAGTTGAAAATTAACTTTTATATTTTTCTTAAATCTCTCTGAGTCCAGGGAATCCAAAGAAATAAATTCCATATTTTTATGATTTACATTTTATTTATTGTAATTATTTTAGTGAAGAAATTCATTTTTAAGCCGTTAAAAAAATTATAACTTTATTTAGAAAATTAGGAAAAATATTTTAATTGCTCCCACGTGATTAGGAAACCAATTGTGACATTTTGGGGGCACTTTTAAATTTTAATAATCTTTATCAATTTTTAATTATTTAAAATTTAAAATATACCTTAAAAATCAATATTTATTTTAATTTCAATTTTATTTTTATTAGATGTCTCTGATAAAAAGGAACATAGAGAAACACTTTTTATAATTATTTGACCTTTAATTTAATTTATATAATTATTTTAATGCAAATATCAACTTTAGCTTAAAAAATCAAGTTTAGTGGGTAAATTAATTCAAAATGATTTCAAATTCTTACAGAGAGTTAATATGACTATTTTTACAGTGTGGGACTGATTTTGTGATTTTTTCATTTATATTTTAATTATTTAATTTTTATTTCATCTTAAGGACTTAATTAGATAAAGTGATGTGTTTAGCTATTTAAATCCAATTTACAATTTTTTTTCTAGGGTCCGTTGGTCACACTAAATCTACCAAAATAAGTTTTATAATTTTTAATTTATATTTTAATTTATATAATTTTTAAATTAAATATAAGTGATTTATTTTGAAAATTAGGGCTTCCACACTTAGAGGTGTCTCTGTCTCTGGAAAAATCAAAGAACACACCTATGGACAAGAAGTTTAAACCCCCAAAATCTCAAGCCATGGTGATTGGTATTTAATGACTTATGATTTAATTAAGTTTCTTAGTATTTAATCAATTAAAAAAAAAATATAAGTCAAATAATTTTAATTTTTATTCTACATTGTTCTCCTCTGTTCACTGAGCAAGTGGGTAACTTTCTTTTATTTTTATGAATTCTTTACACAAAGATATGTGTTTTTGAAGTTCTGTAATTAAATAAATAAATTATCCCTTAATTTTCTACTTATCTGAGTCAGCTGCCGCGTCATCTTAAACCACTATGAACTCACACGTGTTGCTCAGTCATTTGATGACGCCACCTGAGTCAGTTATCACGCGTCCGCACTTTATCGTTCCATCGTTCCGTCTGACGTTATCTGGACTGTCCAACCGATACATGCTAAAACGGATGACGTCTGTTCATTGTCCCCGATCAGCCTAACTCGAGAACCGCTCAACTTAAAACTCTAAGATCTCTGTCTATACTCAACTAAATCACTTCGGGTTTGTTCCTGCACCTTCATCTTGTTTAGACGAACATATCCATACGGTTTATCAACCATGAAATTAAACTTTGCTTCATAAAAGACCAAACTGAGCTCGATTTGAGGAGAAAAATTTGGGAACATATCCATACGGTTTCAGGTGTTTACACAAGCTTCGTCGGGACCTAGCGAACCCCCTGGAAGTGTTGTTGGGCTCTGTTGAAAGGTTTGAATAAAATTTCCTCCAACATGTGGGGAGGTCTTGATCTAGATCTAGGCTAGAGAGCTCTGGAGATGGGCCTTTCAATGGAAAACTTCCTCCCTAGCTCTGGTGAAGCTCAAGGAATGGCTAATTTGAGGTTTGGTGGAGTGTGGTGAGATGTCATGTTCATGACCTGATTTTGAGCTTTGAAATTGAGCTCGAACAGTGCTGAAGGTGGCTGGAAAATGGCTGGTTTGAGCTTAGGAACACTGGGAGAGTCTCTGGGAGCAATTTGACAGACTTTCCACTAGGTTTTTCCACTCTTCTTTTTTTGGCCATGGGGGGTGGTCTCATTTATGGAGGAGGCTCTAGTGGCCAACAGAGCATGTCATGGTGGCAAGACAGCCGCTTAGGTGGAGGGAAGGAATATCCAAGTGACAATTGAGGCTTAGCCAACTCAAGTTAGTTTAATTTGGGTTTTAAGCTTTAGGGACCTCTCGGCCATGGTGCTTTCCGACGATTGAGGTGGTGGCCAGCCAGGGTCAGGTAACTTCTGAGCTCAGGGGAGTCAGAGGCACTGTGGAGTCAATTCAATTTAGTTTAAGGTGAGCTCCAATGTGAAATTCCGTAGGGGAATTGAGGTTTTGACAAGGTGGGCTAGGTTGGGTCTATCCTCTTGGTCCAAGAGTTGGGTTTGGTTCTCTGGTGCCTAGGGTGCTTGGACTGACCCCAAGAAAGGTTTGAGTGAGCTTAGGTGGCTCGCTTGGGCAAGGGATGTATCATCAAAAGAGGAAAGTCTAAGTAAAAGAAGGAGAGGGAGTGGTCACCTCCCCATGCCATTTTTGGAAAGAATTGACTTTATGGTGCCCATGGAAAGCTCCATGGGGCATGTCATGCCATATATGAGGCCATGGAAAAGTTTCATGCATATGATAATTTTTTATTTTTATGAATTTTGGAAAAATCATGCCATGATGCTTAATTTAGATAAAGAGACATGTATGTATGGGGAAATTTGGCATGATGCTATGGTGAAATGATTTAGATACCATGGGATGGTGAAGATGGAATTTCTGTCATGTGTGCTCAAGTTGGGCCTTTTCAAATTGATGAAGCGGGCTTTCAATATGCATGATGGACTTCAATTTTGAAATTGATCATGGGCTAGTCAAATTGAATTGGAATTGATTGAGATTGGATTTATACATGCTAGAATTTGATGTGAATTGAATTTGATGTGAATTTGTGATGTGAATTTGAAATTGGGGCATTTGAATGATCATGAAGCTCAATTTGGGGGATCTTTGATTTTGGATCAATTTGAGGAAATTCAGTTGGATTTGGATTTGGAGTTTGAAATTTGGTTCAATTAGGCTTGAATTATGTTTCAATTGTGTTAGGATATGATGAATTTAAGTTTAAAATTGCAATTAAGGAAATTTCAGGTCAATTTGGTGAAAATTGAGGGTGATTTGGGGACTATAGACACTTAGGGGCAATTTGGGGATTTTGGTCAAAGTAGGTTAATTTGGTCAAATCAGCCCAATGGATGGTCATGAATTGGTTTTAGGGGTGTTTGAAATGATTTTGGAGGATTTAGAAATTTTTGGGTCATCAGAGGCATTTTGGTAATTTTGACAAATTTGGGGAGTATTTTGGTAAATATTAAAATTTTGGGATGTTTTGGGTAATTTGGATGGTATGAAATGGTTTGAAATTTTTTTTGAACAAAATTAAGAGATTCGGTTTAGCTTTGATTTTTTAGGGTGTAAGGGGTAATTTGGTAATTTTGAGAAAGTTTAAGGCTAAAGGCCAAAATTTGAAATTTGGGTACGGTTGAGGTTTGATGCTAATGCTAATCATAGCATTACCCTCATAGTGTCATGAGACCAGAGAAACCCCACTTTGGATTCTCCATATGATGGTCTTATCCACCCTAGTCAAGGACTAAGGGTTCGGGGGACTACCCACATTGGTCCCCAAAGAGGCAAGAGAATCAAACTAGACATGTGTAGGTTAGGGTTCCAGGTTGCAAGTGGAAGTGTGAAGTGCAAGTATGTGTGTATTAGACCAAGCCACATCACTCTATGGGTTCGATATTCAGAGCTTAATAAAAAAATCATATATTATTTGATAATGATACGTATAATTGTGTAGTATCCTATATTTAAATATAATAATTGCATTCTTATTTGCCTCAAAGTCAAGTTTTTGGCATCGTTGCAAAGTAAGAAATATAAGTAAGGAAAAAATTAAGATTATAATCACATACAATGTATTGTCATATAAAATCGAAATCAGTTACTACCCTTACTTGCCCTTGTGTTTCAATCATCTCAGTGGATTAATCATCATAAATGTTACCCATTTCTCCTCTGGTTTAACCAAAAAAATTAATGAAGTTGTAAAATTATAAAATTATCATTATACACCTAGGGTTTATACCCCATAACTCTTATATTTATAATCGAATTATTATGAATTTTTACTGACCTCTTATTCATGAACTAATTAAGACATCAAAGAAGAATTTATATTTTTTTAGATTTAATTTTTTTTTCTATAATTATTTAAAACCGTAATTATGAATTTCCAATGTTAATTTTTTTATTGTTCAAAACTTGTCCTCTGACCTTTGAAAATGTTTATGTTGTTGCTAAAAGTTAGAGGGTTTTTTGAGAAATTTTTATTATTTTTTTAATTATATTTTAATTTTTATGATTTTAAATTTGTTTTAATAAATAAATACATAGAAAATATTTTTTTATTTTAAAAAATCTATTTTTTTTCATTAATTTCTCTGACCTCATTGAACTCAGCAAACATGAATTTAGATTTTTTAATTTTTATTTTTTTATAATTATTTTGGTTAATCATTTGTAGAAATATAGAAAAATGTATCTAAGTACTCAAATTACATTTTCATGCCTTTAAAAAATTATGGGAGCACTTTAAGATTTATGTCTCTAATTACAGAAAATTTTTTGATATTTTGAAATATAATTATATTTTTATAATTTTTTAATATTTTAATTATTTTAAATCAGAAAAATACTCAAAAAGACATTTTTAATTTTAACTTAAATTATATTTTTTCCAAAATGCCTCTAATTTCAGTGAGTTCACCAAACTTGATTTCCCATTTTTTTATTTATATTTTATTTTTTATAATTATTTTAAGCTAAAATCATGTTTTTTCTTAGAAAACACATTTTTGTATCAAAAATATATTTTCTGACTTTGAAATTTTTATGGGGTATTTCTAAAGTGATTGCCTTAGGTTAGAGGACATTTTATAACATTTTGGCATTTATTTGGATTTTCATAATTTTCTTAATAATTTAATAGATAAATATTAGAAAAAAAAATTTTATTTGAAAGTGCATTTTTTTATTGATGCCTTTGACTTCAGTGGACTCAACAAACATGATTTTATAATTTTTTTATGTATATTTTATTTTTTATAATTTTTAAATCAAAACAAAGGTGATTAACCTACATAATTAAGGCTTTTAGGGTTAAAGGTGCTTTGACCTTGGAAAAATCAGAGAGCATCCGTAATAGCATGATTAAGAAACCCTAAAAATTATAAGTCATAATGATTAATAGTTAATTAATTATGGAGTTTTACAGTAAATAAATAATTAAAAATCAGAAAGTATATAGATATTTTAAATTTTAGACTCACTGGCTTCTCCTCTTTTCACTAAGTACAGTGGTATTTTTATTTTATTTTTTTGATTTTTCTACACCAAAATATAATTTTTTTAAAGTTATATTTCATTTTTTGTATTTAATTAAATCAGAATACCTGTATTTTTTAACTTAACCACATGACATCCAACTCATCCTCAGCATCTCTGAAAGACCACGCGTCGGCTCTCCATTCGTTGCGCTTTCCACGTGTATGCTGACTCGGATTGCTCTTCGCTTCTTTTTGTATGTCTATATCTATCGTCCAACTCGATTTGTGTCGCTCGATTTAAATATATTCAAATGGATGACATGCGTTCATTATCCCAAATGGATCAAAGCTCATGAACCGTCCATACCCTAGAGTTAAGAACTCCCTCGATACTTAACCAAATCGCATCTAGTTTGTTTCTATAGCTTCATCTAAATGAGACAAACACATTTATATGGCCAAGTGGACACAGATTGTTCATTCTCTTCATAAAATACCAAATTAAGGTAAAAAAATGGGAGTTTTCGGGTTATACATTTGTCTAAGAGGTGAGGCCTCAATTGGATTGTTTGAGAAGCTTCTCCATGGCATCATGGACCTCCTTTAAGTGTTGATTTGCTCTGTGGATGGGTCTAGGAATGAAATAGACCAACTGGTGGATTGAAAGTTGTCTACATCTATGGTAGAGGGCTCGATAATGGATGCTTTTGATTGGGAAAGTGAGTTTAGGGGAAGCTTTTGAAAGGATTAATTTAGAGTTTTGGTGGAGTTGGTGAAATGAACGAAAATCCTTTGGATTTCAGTGGAGTAATTAGGGTTTACTGGTTGGTTTAAAGGCTTAGGAATGATGGGGATGAGCTTCGTGTGAGTTTAGGAAGAGTGTGGAGTGATTTTGGTAGAGTTTCTCCAAGCTTTGTGCACTTCTCCCTTTCGGTCTTGAGGGGGTCCTCTTTTGCCACTTAGGGAGTGGTGGCTCACATGAGGCTTGTGCATGGCTCCATGGCTACCATTTGGCTTGGGTAAAACCACATGGCTTGCCTATGGCTCATTCATGACCTTCATGACTTGCATTAAAAAGAAAGGGGAGAAATTTCAAGCCTTAAAATATTTCAATGAGTTCCAATTTTAGCATTTTTAATCATGAAATATTCCACCATAGGTGTAATCATTTTTAATATGATGGGAAGAGGAGCCAAATTGTCATGTGTAGTTTTGGGCTTGAATTTTGGTTTTGAATTTGGGTTTGATAGTGTGAAAATTGTTCATGATGGGCTTGGTGGAATTTAGACTTCATCATAATGAAATTTAGGACTTAGGCTTGGTGAATTTTGGATTTGGCATGATGATTCTATATTATGAATTTTTGGACTAAGGGTGGTCTTGGATGAATTTGGGTTTGAAATTGATCTTGGTGGATTTGGATTTGAAATTGGTCTTGGTGGATTTGGGGTGAATTGAGCAATTTTGGTAAAAGTTGGGGTAATTGGGTAATTTTGGGAATTTGTGGTAAGAGATTGAGTGGTCTGGGAAATTTGGAGAAATTGGGACAATTTTGGGCATTTTTTATAATTTTGGTAATTTTGGGGAATTTGGATACATTTGATAATTTAGGGGAAGTTAGGGAGTTTTGGTGGATTTAGGTGGATTGGTTGGGTGGAAGCTTCGGTAAGAACTTTAGGAGAATTTTAGTTGAAGTAATTAGGCTTAGACTTGGAAAACTATAGTGTCGTAAAAAAACTATTCTTGTGTGAAAAGTGTTTTTATATGAAAAAGTGTTGTGAAAAAAGAAAAAAAATTGTTTTTTTATGAAAAATAAGGTGTTCGTGAAAATGTTTTGTTGTGTTAAATATATTTCATTTGTTATTTGTTTAATTGTTAATGTATTGTTTGTTGTGTTGTGTATGCGAAATAAAGGATCTGCAGGACTTGTGCCTTATGATCTTGAGTTTGAAAAAAAGAAAAAAATAAAAATACAAAGAGGACTTGAAAAACTAGAAATGGAAATGGAAAACTTTCAAAACAATAACTTGGTAAATCATCATACTTCATTGAGGGATTACGTAAATCCTACGACAGATGAAATTCACTCAAGTATACAAAACTCTGTCGTAGAAACTAACTCGTTTGAAATAAATCCTGAGATTATCCAATTGGTGCAGAATAATCAGTTTGGGGGAACTCTTTTGGAGGATCCCTATTTACACTTATCAAATTTTATAGAACTTTGTGCTATATTTCGTTATAACGGTATGTCAGACGATGCTGTCAGACTAAGGATTTTTCCTTTCTCACTAAGGGATAAGGCTAAAATGTGGTTATACTCATTAGCACCTGGCT
>NW_018253345.1:34707-35280 GCF_001263595.1 Phalaenopsis equestris
ACGAAGCCTGGGAAAGATTTAAGGAACTCCTAAGAAAGTGTCCACATCATGCTCTGCTTAATTGGTTAATCATTCAAACTTTTTATAATGAGTTAGTAGAATCCCTTAGGTTTACAATTGATGCTGCTGCTGGTGGATCATTAATGTCAAAACCATTTGATGAAGCGTATGCGTTAATTGAAAATATGGTTGCAAATGAATTTCAATGGCCCTCTACAAGGGTAAATCCTAAAAAAGTAGCCAGTGTTCATGATTCAGATGTGATTACAATTCTTGTATCTCAAGTTGTCGCAATATCAAGGAAGTTGGACCAATTTGGAATGAACCAGCCTCAACTAACTCCAGAAAGTGAGGAAAGTTCATTAGGGCATATGATTGATTCTAACTTATCATATGATACTTTAAATACCATAAACAACCTATACTCTAACTTTTACAACCCAGGTTGGCAGAACCATCCTAATTTTAATTGGAATCATACTGCTGACTGTGGAAACCAAAAATGGGAAAATAATCATGCAAATCATAATGGAAGTTGGAATAATCAGGGGAACACAAACTATAAACCGGAAC
>NW_018253345.1:35767-38487 GCF_001263595.1 Phalaenopsis equestris
TAAGAAGTTAACAATAAATATTCCTTTCATTGAAACTTTGAAACATATGCCAAGATGCAAAATTTATGAAGGAGATATTAAACAAGAAAAGTAAATTTTGGGATTACGAGACAGCTGCACTAAGTGAGGAGTGCAGCGCTATACTTAAGAAAAATTTTCCTCGAAAACTTAAAGATCATTGTAGCTTTACAATTCCTTGTGTAATTGGAAAAAGATTATGTGGAAAAGCTTTATGTGATTTAGGATCGAGCATTAATGTGATGCCTCTATCTATATTTAAAGGTTAGGTTTAGCCGATATTTCTCCCACTACTGTAACTCTTCAGTTAACTGATCGATCTATCATTTATCTAAAAGGGATTATAGAAGATGTGTTTGTTAAAGTGGATAAATTTATCTTTCCTATGGACTTTATTATATTAGATATGGAGGAAGATAAAGAATATCTCATTATTTTGGGGAGACTTTTTCTTATTACTGGACAAGCTATGATAGATGTGCAAAAAGGAAAGTTAACTATGAATATTAATGACATGAAACCACTTTTGATGTTTTAAAGGCTATGAAATATCCAGCTGAGATAAATGATGATAATTGTTCTTGGATGGATGAAATTGATTATCTAAGTAAAAACTATTTCCATAAAAGTTTTGAGAGTAAGTTAACATATGAGATCGATATGAGATCGAAAATGGACTTTCATGATGAGTCTAAAATGTTGTTTAAAGAAGACTGTATGGATGTTCAGGAGAGGTGTGAAATGATAGACGTTACCAAAAATAGTAAATTTTTAATTCCATCTGTTGAAAAATCTCATGACCTTAAAATGAATTTACCTCATACAATTTTAAAGCCTACCTATTTTAAAGTCCTAGAGATTATCTTTAAGGATTGTAAGAGGAAAGGGAAGGTGAGAATTTCTTCTTCATTACACTTCTAAGAGAGAATTGAGAGTGCTTGTAAAGAGGGAAAGACTTAAAAAGAAGTTCTAGGGATTTGCTTGAGAATGATTGTGAGATAAGTTATGTTTTTTATTTCTTTCGTTTAGTAAACTTGTTTTTATATATGAAATATGTGTTTTGTCGTTTCCTTCTCATAAATTCTGAGTAGTCTTATTTATCATTCTCCCTACTTTGAAATATGGTTTTGTGAAGAATTGATTTTATTTTATACGGTTTTAAATGTCAATAACTTGTAATGATTTGAACTCTGGTCTTCATTTACTTTTCAATTTGGCTAATTGAATTGTTAAAATGTGTTGAGAAACATATGTTCCAAAAGGGCTATGATTTATATAATATATGGAGAGTCACATTTGATTTTATGGGAGAGGATGTCATCCAAGGAGTTGAGTGCAAATAAATAGGGATATATACTTTCTTAGATGCATAATTGGAGATTTTAAAGTGACAGATTAAAATCCTCAATTTGATTCAGTTGATTGGAAACTAATGTGAGATTGTTAGCCCTCAGGTGAGGGTGTAGTGGGAGCTCTAGAGTGACACCCGGTATCCTCCCAGCCTAACCATAGAATTAGGGACCAAACTTTGGATTAGTCAATATTCTTCATTGTTGACCTCACTTTTGGTTGAGGTCTAGAAATTTCTTTAGTAGCCTAGGTCTAGCCATAGGATTTTCCTATAGACTAGTCTTAGAAAACTAGAAAAGGTATCCTCACCATTAGAAATTCAAAACTCTTCTCTTTGCTCAACTTGAGATCCCACATATTGGTCCTAACCTCTAATATTTAGAAGGAAAGATCATTATGGGAAAGCTCAAGAAGAGTTTCTATAGGGTTATTTGGTCTTAGGATTGACCCTGGGTATTGATTTGAAGCTAAGATACATTATACCCTTACCATATCTTCACAATACACTAACTAAGATCAGTACATGAGAGCCCAAAATGGGAATTTCATTGATCCATGGTTCATTTAGAATGGATATCTATCCAATTCTACTTGAAATGCCCAACTTGGACTTTTGCCCTAGACACCTCCAAATTACCTAACTGCCCTTGGAACCCACATTTGAAATTGATCAAAACTTATTCCAAACACTTTGAATATATCCAAATTTACCAAAATTAACAAAAATGACGAAATTACCAAAACACCACTCCATGGCCCAAAAATCCAAAAATTCCAAAAATTCCCAAAAAAATTCCAATAAATCCAAAATATTCCCAATTTCATTTTGTCCAACTACACCATGGTCCAATTTGGTCAATTTGACCATCTTTGACAAAATCCCCAAATTAGCCCCAATATTGACTAATATCTCAAATCTCAACAATTGAATGTCTTAGGCCTCAAATTGGCATCCATTTTTTGTTAAAAATCCTTTATAAGATCATTTTTGACCAAACACAATAATCAATTTGAGCTTAGCCCAAAGCTAACTCAAGTTAGATCCAAATTTAACCCTTAAAGGCTTAATTTAGGTCTAAACCCAAACCCATTAAATATCATCCAAATTGATCACCAAATCAACTTCAAAACAACTTTCATCCTTCATGAAAGTTGTTCATCATGATGTTTTACATCAAATAAAATAATTAATTTGAGCTTAGCCCAAAACTAGCTCAAGTTAGACCCAAGTTTAGCCTTACATGCTTAACTTAAGTCTAAATCCAAACCCATTAAAACCCATTCAAATTGATCACCAAATCAACTTTAAAACAATTTTCTTCCTTCATGAAAATTGTTCATTATGATGTTTT